>NC_143052.1:23942575-24094090 GCF_052426305.1 Pelodiscus sinensis | reverse complement strand
CAGACTGTTTTAGGCAATATTTAGGACAACGGAGATGTCTCCGTGACAGCTTAATGAACGGGAACTTTACAACACCTGTTAGTCTCTAAAATACACAGTCACTTGTGCAGAAGATCATTAGTGACAGGCGTACCCCAACTTACGAACAGGTTACGTTCCGAATAGCTGGTCGTAACTTGATTTGTTCGTAAGTCAGAAATACCCCAAACACTCGAAGCGTAACCAAGCACCAACAACACAGCAATCAGCAACGAAAAATAGAAACTCACGCAAAAAACAACACTTCTTCAGCAACAGCAAACTGTATTTAACAAACATGAACATGAAATACAAAACACAATGCAGTAATTTAATTACAGTAATGTGAATTGAATTAATTGGATGGGGAATCGGAGGAGTAAAAAACTACAGTAAGAACATCGTCAATATCATCAACAGATTCTATTTCAGCAGTTCCTTTGCTTGTAGAAGGCATTGGTTCAGTACGGGAGGCAGCACTGCTGGGGGCTTTCTTTAAAAAAATATCCATTTTGGACTGGACAATTCGTTTTTTCTTCTCGTTATAAATTTCCTTATAGCAAGCCAGGGCATCCTGAATTAAACGATCCACTTTTGAGAATCTCGCAACATTAGGGTCAATTTTTTCAAACATTTGCATTCCTTCATTTATTTTGCTGAAAGCTGCAGCCATTTCTTTCATCACAAAGTTTTTGGGGGCTGCTTCTTCTTCTTGGGCTGTTTGTCTCTCTTCGTCTGCTACCCTCTCCGCCTCAAGCTGCATTAAATCTTCATTGCGCAGCTCCTCCCCAACATCCTCAATCAGTTGGTGTATGTCTTCATTATCCATTTCCAGATCCACTTCTTTCACCAGCTGTACAATGTCTTCCAGTTCCTTTTCTTTTTCAAACCCTTTGAAACAGTTCACAAATCTTTTTAGGATTTTCTTCCATATGCCATTCATACATTGTGGAGTAACTTCTTCCCACCCTGCAGCAATGTTCCTTATGCAATGCAGAATGTAGCAGTCCTTCCAAAATTCACGTAATGTTTTGCCGTTTTCGCATTCTGTGGCAGCTACTGCCTTTGCAAATGTGTTGCAAAGATACAGTAGACTTCCAATAATCCGGAACCTATGGGACCTAGGTGGTGGCGGATTATTAAATATGCTGGACTATCAGGAGGTACTATAAGCTGGTTATATATATACTGTATATAAAGTGGTCTTAACCCTTTTTTATTGTACATACTGTATACAGTATACTGTAATGTTTTAGTT
Source organism: Pelodiscus sinensis (assembly GCF_052426305.1). Classification (NCBI taxonomy): domain Eukaryota; kingdom Metazoa; phylum Chordata; order Testudines; family Trionychidae; genus Pelodiscus; species Pelodiscus sinensis. The sequence goes on along the minus strand of NC_143052.1, from coordinate 24,092,814 downwards.
TTTTTAAGCCTTTTTTCCCTTTTTGCTCAGTTCAGCTGCTGCCGCTGTCACCTTGTGACTCATTTTTTGCCGAAGCTCACTCACTAGGCTCTTGCCATTTTGATGCCGGACTATCAGGAGTGCCCGACTATTGGATGCCGGCCTATTGGAGTTTTACTATAATATGCTTTGAAAGCAGCTATGGCCCCCTGGTCCATGGGTTGGAGCACAGATGTGGTGTTGAGAGGCAGAAACACCACTTTTACATCGGAATGTAAGTCATTTAGGTATTGAGGGTGACCTGGAGCATTATCCAAAATAAGCAAAATTTGGAAAGGAATTCCTTTCTCCAGAAAATATGACTTGACTTCAGGGATGAAGCAGTTCATGAACCAATCTTCAAAAAGTGCAAGCGTTATCCAGGCTTTCTTATTAGCACGATAATGGACTCGTAAAGTAGCCTTGCTGATATTCTTGAAGGCTTTAGGGTTTTCAGAGTGATAAATCAAGAGGGGTTTCAATTTATACCCAGAAACATTGCCTCCTAACAAGACTGTTAGACGATCTTTGAAAGCCTTATAACCAGGCATAGTTTTTGCTTCTTTATGTATGTAGGTACGTTTGGGCATTTTCTTCCAAAAGAGACCTGTCTCATCAACATTAAAGATCTGTTCTGAAAAATAATTTCCTTCTTTTATCAGCTTATCCAATTCTTCTATGAAAGGTTCTGCTGCTTTTGAATCAGTACTGGCTGCCTCCCCATTTAATTTCACATTATGAAGGTTTGCATGCATCTTGAAACGGTTGAACCAACCGTGACTGGCAGTGAAAGTTTGGTCATAGTCATACCCCTCCTTTTTCTTTAAGTCTTCTAAAAGACTACAAGCCTTAGCTTGTGTCGTCATGAGACTTAATGGCGTGTGTTTTTCAATTTGGTCTTTCATCCAAAGCACTAAGCGTTTTTCCATTTCCAGGATGGGACCTGCTCTTTGCTTTGTTAGAATTTTTGATTTCATAGGAGCAGACCCTTTCACTGCTTCACAAATGCGATCACTATCCTTTATAATGGTGCTGATAGTGGATTTTGATAGCCCTAGCTTACACGACATGAGGGACACTGTTTGACCCCATTCATATTGTCTCACTATCGCTATTTTCTGTTCCAAATCAATAGTTTTTCTCTTTCTTTTCTCACCTCCCTTACCATCTCCCTTATCATTAGCCCTTTTTCTTTTACTTGACATGATGGCCACAAGCAAACACTGAAAACACTGTAAGAGAATGAAACGTAAACACGCTGCCTGACCGCAGACACGCAAACACAACGTGCTGCTGCAAGGTTGGTCGTAAGTGTGGATGGTCGTAAGTCACGGTGGTCATACGTCGGGGAATAGTTGTACTAGCAACTGTATAAATATACAGGTAGGAGATATGAAGAGGATTGCTATAAAGTGATATCTGAACAGATATCTGAACATCATCATTTACTACCCAGGGAACTTATAGAAACCCAAACATAAAGACAGAGGGGTAATTTCTTGGCATTTTTTATAATATACAAGGCTTCACACTCCAGCAGAGTATGTTCCAACTGGAGAAGGGGCTTACAAGGGTGCAACCCAGCACAGACAGGGAAGCCTGTAGAAGACAGACTTACCCTTAAAGCTTCTGACAAAGGTGCTGGAGAAGCCCTTCTGAGGGAAGTGGGGCTATATCCTCAGCCAAATTAGGGCTGAAGGGTTGGTTACCATCCTTTTTCTTTATATCTTGCCTGGGACTGAACGCTAGAAGAGAAAAGCATTTGCAGGAAGTGACCATGGAACCTAACACTTTGGAGGCCCCAGATATTGTTGACCGTCTCAAGTTCCTGGGTTGGAGCCTGATGGAATTGGTAGGTCTGGGCTCCTCTACCACAGCTTATTGCAGGCGGGACTCAAACCACCTCACCCCATCTGTGAGTAGAGGAGGACCAGGACTGTTTAGAGTGGTCTGCTAAGGTGTGGGGAGCACTAGGTGCACTAACCACTCACAACCTAACCCACAAATTACTATTACATTTCTGGTTCTGTTTTGGAAGGTCTGGGGGAAAAGGAATGAAAGCTCAGGTGCTTTGACTTTTTTCTCAGCTTTGGAGAAAATACCCTAAAAACTTGGCTCTTAAATTATGAGAGATCTCAGGGGTACTCTACCATCCTCCCACCCAAACTGATAGCAACATGGCTCTGCACTGCCATTTGGAAGTAGGAGAGCACCAGAGCTAACAACTATAGAATCAAGAGATCATAGGGTGTCAGAGAACTATGTGATAAGCAAATAGTAAAACACAGTAATTTGCACTGAGTAACTCAAGAAACAAAGTGAGGCTATCAATGTAAGGATCTGAGGCTACGTCTAGACTACAGGCTTCTTTTGAAAGAAGCTTTTTTTCGGAAGAGATCTTCTGAAAAAACTTGAGAAAGAGAGTGTCTACACTGCAAAAGTGCATCAAAAAAGTCATCTGCTTTTTCAAAAGACAGTGTCCAGACTGAATGGATGCTCTCATATGTAAGCTGTGATTGCTATGGACAGAATGGCTACCAGGGCACCTCTTTTGCAAAAAGGCTTCTTCCTCATAGAATGGGGATTGCCAATACCGTAAAAATGCCTCTGTTCTTTTGATATTCTTGCAAAAGAAAGCAATTGCAGTGTGGATGTTCCTCAAGTTTTGTCAGAAAAATGGCTGGTTTTTGGACAAAACTCTGTAGCATAGACATATCCTGAGTTTGAGCTGTTCTTTTCAAAGCCTTTTGTGAGACCTTACCTCTAGAATAAATGGAGCTGAAGATAAAAATCTATGAAACACACATCTATCTTTACCCCTTCCCTCACTTAGATGGGCTCTCAATTCACTATCTGTGGGCCAGGACAAGGGGAAAGTGAGTTAATAATTTCTGGGCTTGATTCTCCACTGCTTTTTTACTTTGTGTTGTCAATGACACTTGTGCAGAGAGAATAAAATGCTGTCACCTTAATTATCTATCAGTTTATTGCCAGTTTAGACAGTCTACACAAGTGTCAGTGGCTACACAAGATAAAAGGCAGAAGAGAAACAAGCCCTGTTTTTAACTCTATCAATTCTTGGGCATTTTATGTAGGCTCTAGTTAAGTAAGCTAATAAATTATACCTTATCTTTTGGGTAATAATCAAATTATCCTGACAGCGCAAAAACTTATACTAAATGAAAGGGAAAAGGAATATCCTCTTTTTTGCACATATACCACATTTTCCTGGAAAAATGCAAGCAGGGATTGTTCCAAGAAAATAAAAAAAATCATTATTTTCTATCTTTGCCTTTGGGTACAAAACCACAATGCCATGAGTGAGTGTAAAAAAATGTCATATAAGATACATCCTGTACTCATATCAATAATGTGACTCAGACTTAAAGCATAGTTTGTCTCCCAGGAGAGTATCTTTACGAAGTGAAAATGATTAAGCTTTATTCCATCCCTGGATTAGAAGAAACGGCACCTTGTTTAATTCATATCTACATTTTTTTAAGCTGAAAATAAAACAGATCTGTTTTAAATGCTCCCCTCAACCCCACCCAAATATTTCTGTAATATGAGATCAGAGCTGAAATAGAAGTGACAGGCTGTGTCTACACTGGCATGAATTTCCGGAACTGCTTAAAACGGAATACTATTCCGTTTTCAGTTTTTCCGGAAAAGGAGCGTCTACATTGGCAGGCTGCTTTTCCGGAAAAGCCCTTTTTCCGGAAAAGCGTCTGTGGCCAATGTAGACGCGCTTTTCCAGAAAAGAGCCCCGATCGCCATTTTCGCGATCGGAGCTTTTTTCCGGAAAAGACTACTGGGCTGTCTACACTGGCCCTTTTCTGGAACAGTGTTCTGGAATAAGGACTTATGCCCGAGCGGGAGCAGAATAGTTTTTCCGGAATAGCGGCTGATTTTGTACAGTAGAGCATCGTTGCTTTTCCGGAAATTCAAGGGCCAGTGTAGACAGCTCGCAGCTTATTCCGGAAAAGCGGCTGATTTTCTGGAATAAGTGGCCCAGTGTAGACACAGCCACAGAGTAACCAGTCTGAGAGACACTGAAAATGTTCAGTCACTGAAGCTGGACTGAAGTCTGATAATTCCTGCATTATCTGAAGTTAAAAGGGAAAAATAATTATGCTCATACCTTTCCAAGTCAAATACTGCACAGGATATTAATACCAGGTTATGAAATATTAACAGCAAATTAATATTGAAGTTGGGAACTTACTCAACATAATAAGTGCCATAAATGGGATCATCAATCTTCTCCCAGCCATATGGAAGCTCTGAAAAACAAAGAGTTATCACTCTCAGTAAATACAGTACAGAATGCCAAGATTTCTAATAATGAAAGAATAGATTTTTATTGGGTGGTGAGTGGATAACAAAGTTGGATATAGTGCTCAAAGCCAATGCCAAGTTTTAAACATATGCAATGGCAGCAGCAAGTATAGTAATGACCTGAAAATTGGTATACCAAGCCAGAATTCAGTCTCTTGAACAATACATTTTAGTTGAGCTACTTTTTTGATTCTGCAGACAGCTATGCTATGTATCACATATGATCTCATTGCCCTGTGATATGTTGGCATTCTTCTTCCAAAGGTATCTACAGCATATGATTGTATTTATTTACAGGGAAGTTGCCCTACATTCTAGGCCCCCCTTGTCCTTCTGTTGTGCCAAGGGTGCCCAGTCTATCCATCACCAAGCTGGTGGTACCAGTGCCGGACCCCTGGGGGGAGGGGTCTCAAGCCCTCCACTTCTGGCTCCAGAAGTAGGTACTTTATCCACTGTGCCACTGGAGGACTCCCCCACTGTCCCTATAGTCTGGGTGCCCCCTTATCTTTACTTTGCCCCAAGGGTTCTAGGTCTGTCCATTACCAAGCTGGTGGTGGCTGTCCCCGGGGAAGGGGGGTGGGTAGAATCATATTGAATACTCCCAACACTGTCCATATTACTAAGCAGAACTTTAGATTATTACAAATATAATTACTTAGCAACCTTTATTTTAAATAATTTACATTGCTTAATTTTTGCCTTTTACTCAGCATGGACTGTCATAACATCACTATTATAATTAAACTAAGCACTTGCAGTACAGGCAGTCCCCGGGTTACGTACAAGAGAGGGACTGTAGGTTTGTTCTTAAGTTGAATTTGTATGTAAGTCGGAACTGGTACATATTGTAGGGGAAACTCTAGCCAAACATTTCTCCAGAGCTCAGTTTTATTCTCCCACACCTCACTTCCCTCAGTCCTTTATTCTCAAGCTGAGGTGTCTGCTGAGAGAAGCTGCTCCGCGTCTCCCTGGTCTGCTGGGGGGAAGCAGCTAGTGCAGGGTTGCCTCACCCCGTTTGTAAGTAGGGATACGATGTAAGTCGGATCCATGTAACCCGGGGACTGCCTGTATATAGCCATTGTCATCAAAACACTATACAAGCATTAACTAATCCTCACAGCTCTCCTCTGAGAGACAAATAAGTGTTGCTACCCCCATCTTACAGATAGGACAACTGGAGTGTAGACAGTTCACACTGCAGGGCTTACCTCAAAATAAACTACACAAATCGAGCTACATCAATTACATATCTTAATTTGAAATAGGGAGCACCTACATAGCACTTATTTCAAAATAGAGCACTCTTCCTCTGACTTCCCTTATTCCTCACACAATGAAGGTTACAGGAGTTGGAGTAAGAAGTCCTCCAGCTTGGCAGTATTTTGACACTATTTCAAAATAACTGCCTGCTGTGTAGATGTGGACTAAGTTATTTCGGAATAGAGCTACTTATTTCAAAATAGTGTTGCAGTGTTGACTTACTGTAAGTGACTTGCTAAAAATCAACAAATGGAGTTGGTACTGGAGCTGTTTTTTTAATGTGGAAACTATTTACAGAATTCAATTGAAATCCACTGTAAGAATAGCAATAGAGATGAGGGACTCTCTGAGAGACAAATAAGTGTTGGTACCCCCATCTTACAGATAGGACAACTGGAGTGTAGAGATGTCTGTACTGCAGGGCTTAACTCAAAATAAACTACACAAATTGAGCTATGTCAATTATATATTTTACTTTGAAATAGGGACCACATGAACCAACACATGTTCTTTTTCATCATCTGAGTCAGATGCCACCACCAGAAGGTTGATTTTTTTTTTGGTAGTTCATGTTCTGTAGTTTCTGCATCAGACTGTTGCTCTTTTGAAACTTCTGAAAGAATACCACAGAAGTCCTCCCTCTAAGATTTTGAAAGGCACTTCAGAGTCTCAAATCTTGGGTTGAATGCTGTAGCTATTCTGAGAAATCTCACATTGGTACTTTCTTTGCAGTTTGTTAAATCTGCAGTGAAAGCATTCTTAAAAATGATGATGTGCTGGGTCATCAATCAAGACTTTTATCATATGACATATAGGGCAGGACACATACAATTATAGCCCAAGGAGTTCAGTCACAAATTTAATTAACACATTATTTAATAAAAATCACTAGCATTGAATTAAGTTCTCTGGAATAGTGGACAAAGCATGAAGGAGCAGATATATCTTTAGCATATCTAGCATGATATATCTTTAGTATATCTTGCAATGTCAGCCACAAAAGTGCAGTGTGGAAACCTGTTCTCACTTTCAGGTGACAGTGTAAATAAGAAACAGGCAGCATTATCTCACATATAAACAAACTTATTTTTCTAAGCAGTTGCCTGCACAAGAAATAGGACTGAGTGGACTTGTAGGCTCAAAAAAGTTTCACATTGTTTTCTTTTTGAGTGGAGTTATGTAACAACAAAAAATCTACACTTGTAAGTTGCACCTTCACAATAAAGAGATTTCACTATAGTTCTTGTATGCTGTGATATAAAAAACTAGTTATTTTATCGTTTTTACAGTGAAAATATTTGTAATAAAAATATAAAGTGAGTATTAAACACTTTGTATTGTATTTTAATTGAAATCAGCATATTTTAAAATATAGAAAAACATCCAACTATTTAGTTTTAATTGATATTCTTTTTAACAATTGATATTCAATTGATATTCTTTTTAATCACAATTAATTTTTTCTTATATAACCATGTAAGTTGACTGTGATTAATCAACAGCCCTGCTATAAACCTAGGTTAGATAGAACAATCATAGTTCATCCGCACTGTAAATTATTGGCCTAGCACGAATCCACCTGCATGACTTGAACTGAGTCCTTCCTTTCATAACTATTCTGTGAAGAGGTTCCCGTTGATGTGGTGTAAAAGGCTGACAGGAAAGAAAGATTTAACTGACAAAGTGAGTCTGAAAGAGCTGCAGACAGGAACAGCTTTTAAAAATATTCTCTGCTGGATACCTCTCAAAGATACACATCTGAAATAGTAAACATTGGTTCTGCTCTGACTGAACCTGTTTAGACTGCTGTGGCATCTTAATGAACAGGCAGAATTTCTGGCAGCAGCACTCCAAGGGCAGGTCGTTCTGTCACACTGGCCTGTGCTGGAGTTCCTGCTTTGACTGTCCCTGAAGATATAAAGAATGAACAATTCTCCTATGAAGATTGGCAGATGGTATTTAACTCAAAATTGAACTCCATAGATGAGTAATTTAAAGCTCAAAAGCCTGTACCTTAGTCTTTTCTTAGTCTAAGTTTTTCTGTTAATTTACAAAATGTTATGTCTATAATAAGTCTTTCTGAAGTAAATTGAACCCTTTTGTTTGCATTCTCAATTTTACACAATTTGTGTCTCTTTGCTAGGGTTATTTTAGAATTGCAATAACAAATGCACAAGTGGAAAATAATTTATTTAAATAAGATGATCAACAGCAAAGGTCCTGGGATTTTCTAGTCCAGACATCTCACCAGAACTTTAGCACAACCCAATAAAAGAGACTGATCCTAGAAAATCCTTTCCAGGTTTTACAAAGCCCTGGGCTTCCTGGCACTGGACATAGGGAGTCTGGTCTATGCTCCATGAATAATCAAATCTGAGGCAAGTAGCACTTATATCCTGTGCTGACCATCTGTACAAAGATGAATTTTACCCTCAGTGCATATATGATCAAGAAAACTCATATTTATATCTTGCTATGAAGGCCCAGTGTTTTGATTAAAAAAGTTCCTGCCCACCTGGGATACAACACTATAAAGGATTTGTCTTACAAACATAGACACACACTTTGCCTTCATCTTGTGAAGCTTTTGTACTCTTATTTATTGTTTCATCTTAATGATAATATAGTTACTTTCTGTGAAAGAACAAATTAAAAAGGTAGCTAATAAATATTTATATAAATATATAGAGAGTGTACGTGTATATAATTAATCTTACACACACATATATATATATATACACACAATGCTTTGTGATTTTGTTTCTTACATTTGTGGGTTTTTTAAAGTTTATTGATTTATTGCAGTGCACATATACTCTCCTAATATTATATCTGAACAACTTATATACAGTGGTTGTATTTTCTGTGAATATATAAAAATAATGTGATGATTTAATATTGGCCTATTAACCCAGGTTTTTCTAATGGAATGATGTATAATAGTATTTATGAACAAGCCCAACTATTGATATTTCAGATGGACATTCTCATTTTCTAATGTAAAAATCTGAAACAATTTAATGAATTGGACATATTATGGAGAACCTATTTTATTCCTTGAAATAGATGGATTAAACCACTAATTATCTAACATCTTAGCATAGTCATTGCTTCGGAAAAAATTAAATTTAAAAATCTCCTTTGTGTACCATAACAATAGACACACATTCTATATAGGGGTATGCATTAATTTCACTCTTCCATTTGAGATGCAGCCTGAAAGCTATATTTAATTAAAATTCTATGCAGACCAGTCAAATGGAATTGCCAGAGTGCAAACTCTGGGCTGCTAGCTGAAGTTTGGAAGATAAGGTTAGCAGAGCATAGTTTACTGCATGGCTGCAGTTAGGAGAATCTTCTGCTACATTTGATTTAAGCAGCCTCCTGATGATTTTTCTTGTCATTAAAAAGTGGCATGTATTCTGTTTTCACTGTGGGACTGAAAGATTACATGAGAGCAATACTTTCATGTTTCATAAAATAGCAAGCTAGACATTTGAACAATTGTGGCTGTGTGCACTGCAGTTACTCTTCATTATTTGTTCCACTGTGTCTGGTGCTGATTGTCCAGGGATGAGAAGCAAGCAGTAAACATTTATAAAAGGACAATATTATAAATACAAATTGAAGAGGCTACTTCTCACAACAGTAATTTGGAGTTGGGAAGATGACTAATTTACACTGTGCTTTCCAATTTTCCTTTTGAGACAATGGGCTGTGGAGTTTTTATAAATTTTATATAATTTCTGCAACTGGCAGCATCACAGAAAGCATAACAATGTGCCAAAAATCTTTATATTAATGAAATAAACTAATTTATGCTTCTCAAACATAATTGACCTCCATGGTTTATCCTGGGTAATGGAAGGGACAATTTAGTTCCATGTTGTTTACTTTGTCTTTTTAAAAATTAATATAATATTTCACCTTCAGGGCAGAACAGTATTTGTAGAGGACTTCTTCATCTGATCTAGTGGAGCTATTGATTCAAGAAAAAAATTGTAAAAAATCTTGAAGGTGAAAACTAGCAAGGTTCTATTGCAAGGTTTGGACAATACACATATCAAGTTCGGACATAGTAATTCCTCTTTTGTGACCATATGTGCTATGTATAGCATATATGCACAGTGTAAGCTGTGCATTTGATTCATTGCCAGAAAAGTAGCATCCAGTTAGCAGAACAGTAGTAATTGTCAGAAAAAGATACAAATTATATGGGAATATTCAGGGACTTTGCTTATGATGCACTTGAGCCAGGTTTTTAAATACAGAATGAGTCACCTTTCAAATGTGTTCATTAGATGCTCAAGTATTAACATAAAATCCTAGGTTTTTTTAAAAAAAGGCTCAAGGCACTTTTATTTGCATATGAGCAGGTCACTTTATTAATTGATGGCAGTACCACCTCACAGCAGCCTGTTTATGCTAACAATCCTAATGCTAAGTCTGCTTTCAGAAAAAGGTGCTGCCTTTCATGTCCTTTTATAATGTGTTCACTGCAGATTCCTGGGAATAGAAAGAAGGGAAGCATTATGGATCTTGATATGTTGAGATGAAGAAAATCCATTTCCACCATCAAAATCATTTTTGTAGTTCATGTAGTACTTGCTATATGCCACATTGGGGAAAGACACAAAAGCCCTTCAACAACAGCTTACATTGCGTCATTACTGTCCATATTTTTATATTTTCTATATAAAATATATGTGTGTGTGTGCGTACGCACGTGTGTGTATGTGTGAGTGTCTCTATAATGTTAAGTGAAAAATAAGAACATCTGAAGAAAAGGACACTGGGATTTTCTTTGCGTTAGTCACAGTAAGAAGAGGTTGAAAAAGAAAAATAGGCCTGCTACTACTGAAAGTACTTTTAGTGTCTAAATATGGAAGAAGTTGTTCAAGAAGATTCACCCTGATGAAAAATAACCCTATACAGCTACACAACTCAATGCCAGCTAGGGTCACTTGCTATGGAAAAAGCCAGTCACACAAATTAGGACTCTCTAGCAGTTTTTGTTTCTCCCAGAGTTGCTAAAATAAAAGAATTGCTTACCTGTGTCATGATCATGGGGGTTAGCCAGCAGCCTGGGGACTAAGAGGTTAACTATACCTAAGCCAGGTAGAGTTGGCCAATAGGAATGTAGATAGGAATTTCAAACTGGGACAAAGGAATTTTTGGTTTCTCCCTCCTTTGTCTCTGGGCAGTTTCTCTCCAGTTACTGAGGTGGACAGACAGAATGACTCCCTCCAAGAAAAGAATTCATTATCTGTAAGTAGGGTAAAGTTTAGATAAATCCATAAGTTTTTATTGTTTTATGATTTGGGAACAGGGATCTGATGTCTGTGCATTTAGAAATGGGTTTTGCTCTCCTTTGTAACTAAGCTCCTGGCCCATGGTGTGTTTCCCCTCCATGAGTATATTACTTTGTTACTTTTCCATCTAGTCATTATGCTTGCAACAGGAATATTGTGGTAATAATAAAAGTTCTTTCTCTTTTCTTTTTATTAACTTGGTATTGGTTAATTTGTGTGTCCTGGTTTGTACTTTAGGGGTGAAATTTCCCAAGTGATCTCTCCCCTGATTTTCTTATTACTTGAGCGGAGTTTTTATCCCCAAAATCTAGGTTGTTAAGATTTTGGGGGGAAGTTTTTTTTTTACCAAAGTCTGGAAAGATAAGGTTTTGGGGTACTTTTGCGGGCCCCCACTTCTGCATTCATTGTGCCAGAGTGGGGAAGGAGCTATGACAACCTGTATGATGATTTTTCTTTGAGAAATGAGTGCAGAGGTGTATTCCACTCAGGTGTGTGTATGCCTAGCAAAACGAAGCCAGAGAAAACTTTACGTAGCAGTACCTGTTGGGGAGGCACTTGCAACCTTCTGGCTCGTTAGGCTACCCATTGGTTATTTAAGGGCTGGACCATCCTGATCCTTCTTAGTTCCTTCACACCAAATTCTGATAGTTAAGATAGAGTGGAGAATGGAGAGGGATAGAGGATGGATAGTGGAATACATGTCTGCATCCACATCTCAAAGAATAAGTTACAATACAGGTACTATCTTTTCTTCCATGAGTGGTTGCACATGCATATTAGAATTACTTGACTTGCAAGCCATAGGAGGTGAGCTTGTACTCTTCTTAAAGAATGGCTGCAGAACTACCTTCCCAGAGTTTACAACCAATCTAGATACAGCCACAATAGCAGTGTTTGGTAAAAGTATATATGGAAACCAGGTAACCACCCTGAAAATGTTCAATATTGAAACATGGTTGAGAAAGGCCACTGATGTCAGTTGGACCCCTGTTGAATGAGCCCTTTGTGGGGGAGGGCTGGTGGATTGAGCTACTCCAAATATCATTTTTTTAAAAAAAGGAATTTATGTAGCTGGAAACAGTCCATGAAAAAACCACCCAACCCATCATCTGAGCTGCACAATAAAATGGAAAGCACCATCTCACATCCAATGCATGAAAGGCCTGCTCATCAGTGTTTGAATGTGGCTTAGGAAAGAATACAGGTAAGTATTTTATCTGGGTCAGGTAAAACTACATAAGACAAATTTTGGATGCAGTCTTAGGAACACTTTGTTTTTTAAAACTGGGTGTGCCGGGGCTCTGCCATTAAAGCTCCTGCCTCCAGTAAATGAATGCAATGCCGCTCAAGAATTCTTCATGGAACGTAATATTTTGTCATTTTTCTCTGAAACTAAAAATCAACAGTCAGAGGGTAAGTCCTCAATTGTCTTTTAGCCATATGGAAGCTATACCAGTGCTCTGCAACCAAGAAGCTCTTCTTAAGGTTACAGGAAAGGCCATAACTCTAGATGAAAGAATCACCATGTCCAAAGTGGACTGTAGGGAGTAGAGATGTTAAATTTAGTTTAATCAACTGACCAACTTGTTGATTGATTTTCCTTTGACTAGTCAATAAGTGGGGGAGCTACAGAGGGGTTAGCTCCTAGCCCCGGCCGGAAGACTCTTAATACATTTAAGCACAACGGAGGGGCACAGTGTGCTCTGTGAATCAGCTGATCCCTGGCTCACACCTGGTCCCCGTAAATTTTGCCACAACTTCTTGGTTTATACTTTGATAAAAACTTTTGCTGATTGGCAAAATACATTTGTAATGGGGTGAAATTCATCAAGTTCAATCCTTTAGGGTGCATCTATACTGCACCATAGCTCGAAATAACATGCAATTTGAGCTATGGAAATTGCGTATCTTATTTCAATCTTATTTCAAAAAAGCTTATTTCATAATTTGGTGCTTTTAAAAAAACTACTATTCCAAAATGTTTGAGGTTTACAGGGATGTCAGAATAGTGAACCTGTTATATTTTAGAATAACGGGCTTTCTGTGAAGATGTGGGATGGCTATTTCGGGATACTGCAGTATGCCAAAGTAGCACTGCAGTGTAGATGTAGCATTAGAGTACTTGTCTTTTGACTTATGTCTTCTTGTATTAACCTCTCATTACCCACCAGTACAACAAATGAGAGTTGTACACCAGGGCTGCATCTAGATTGGCATGATTTTCCGGAAATGCTTTTAACGGACAAGTTTTCCGTTAAAAGCATTTTCGGAACAGAGCATCTAGATTGGCACGGATGCTTTTCTGCAAAAGCACTTTTTGCGGAAAAGTGTCCGTGCCAATCTAGATGCGCTTTTCCGCAACAAAGCCCCGATCGCCATTTTTGCGATCGGGGCGTTTTTGGGGAAAACAAATCTGAGCTGTCTACACTGGCCCTTTTGCACAAAAGCTTTGCTCAAAAGGGACTTTTGCCTGAACGGGAGCAGAATAGTATTTCCGCAAGAAGCACTGATTTCTCACAGTAGGAAGTCAGTGCTTTTGCGGAAATTCAAGCGGCCAGTGTAGACAGCTGGCAAGTTTTTCCGGAAAAGCGGCTGATTTTCTGGAAAAACTGGCCAGTCTAGATAGAGCCCAGATGTGTGTAGAAGCACTAAAAATCAGAAAGAGGCATAGTATGTTTTGCCAGTATGCTTCACTGTAGGTGAGAGGATGGAATACTGAAAATCTCACCCTTAAATTGCAAGCCCTTTGGGACTGTTATAGTAATTACATACATAGTTCCTAAATAATAGTTTGGAATACTGTCTTTTGTTGATACTGTGGTAATGACATAGTAACTCATATGGTATTGCACGTTCTCATTTTGTCCCAGAAAAGACTAAAGTATATAAACTCTATGCAATATTATCAATTTGAATTACTCCAGTTCCATATGTTTGCTGTACACTATGCCTTCGTGAATGATTTTATTAAAACAGCTTTACTATGGTACATTTTTTGGACTTTGAAGACAACATATTGGAAAATGATATTCTTTTTTATCTTCTGAGTGTTTAAATCTTTAAACTTTTGATACCTACTGACTTCATAAATTCAGTGTTTGTTACACACTGATGTTTGCTGCCTAGTAAGTGACTGGTCTTCCTAAATTGGGTATTCTTTCACACATTTGCTTTTCAAACTCTTCCTTATTTATTTCCCTTATTATTTCCTTATGTATCCACAAAAAGAGTTAATGGAGTATGACCATTCAGAGCTATTATTGTAACTTAGAAACTTTAGATTTGTTTACTGACCTAGGAAGTCATATGAAAGAATACAGTTTCTAGATCCCTTGGGAATACAATCTATTTTGCATACAACCATCTCAAGTCTGCAGCCAAAGGCTAACACCCACTTTTAATTTAAAGAGAGTTGGCTGCCTACATTCTTGCTCTTTGTAAAAGGCGGGGAGAAAGAGGAAGGTGATCAATCAGATAAAAACCCAGTATTTTTATCTTTCAGTTTCACTCAGCTATTCACTCCAAACACACCAGGAATATATGGATTCCATGCACACATGTTGGAATTCTTCTGGAGGAGTGTAACTTTATGATGATTTTTCTGCAACTGCTTGATAGATTTTAATGCAGTACATATTTGATTAAATTAGAGTTCCAACCTATTAAATTCATTGGACAGATCTAAAATTCCTCAAACCTCCTCAACTGCAATATATTAATATCAAAATGTACATAAGCAATGTCAACTCAATATATAAGGCAACAGGGGAACGTGACTTGCCTGCACTCTCATACATTCAGAGTATGTGTACAGTATAATGGAGGCTGTCATGTAGGCTGCAAAAAGCAAATATTTTAAGCATTCAACACACTATGTCTGTCCTGCCAAGGACCACAGGTGCCAGAGCAAATCCCTGCTGTAATCACTCTACTCACCAATTCAGTTAAGACAAGCAACAACATTTTGGAATCTATCAATGGGAGCTAAGAACAGAATGTACACAGGGGCTGGGATTTTCAAAAATGAGGGACACCAACAACTGGGGCCAGATTTTCAAAGGAGCTCGAAATGGTGTGTGTTACGCTGTTCTGAAAATCTGTCCATAAGAGTTGCAATGGGAGCTATTGAATGCTGAATTCTCTTAACAAAATAGCCTTTGCTGAGGCACCTAAATAGCAGCTGAGATCTTTTGAAAATCTGGCCCTGATGTGGGTGCTAATCACTTGAAAAATCTCACATATCTATTAAGTCCAAACATTTACTCTCTTTCTGGCTAACTTTATTGATAAATCAAATGACTACATTTATAAAATCAGTCCTTCTAAATGTATCTCCTATTCTCAACCACACTAATCAAACTAACAGGCAGTAGTCCCTGAATAAATACTCTGCTACTGTTGCCATGTTATTCTTACATTACAGACCCTTTTAACATAATCTGTTGAACACATAAATGCTATACAAATATTATTAGGCAAATAATCCAGTACCACCAAACCCAAGCATTACATAATACAAGTCAGGTCCCCAAGTATTATGAGGTTGGGTAACAAATAATGAGATTTTTAAAATAATAATTCTGGGCTCTTTTTATTTACTTTCCATTTGTTTGTGTCTTTGGTGTCCATATTTTCAAACTTTTCTCCACAGCCATGAGAGCTAAAAGCTTACTTTTTAAGAACTGGAAAGCTGAGATTCTTATGTCATTTTCTGACTAAGAGCAGGGGCTCTAACAGAAATGCCAAATAGCATGAAACTTTTATTTTATTTTGTTGTTTTTTTAATTACAAGATTCAGTTGTAATTTTCCATTGTAATAAAAAAGCCAGGAAGGAACTGCAGGGCCCTATAAAAGGATCAGACAGAAGACACTGTCTTTAGAGACTGCTAGGTATGGGAGACTGGCTGGTTGAGAAAGTGGCAGCATGGTGGATACCTTCATGTGAAGAGCTATTGGAAACTGCTGGACTGTGATGGGACTTTTAGAGATACAGCTCAGAAGTAAAGGTGAAGATGCTGCTTCCAGGAGGGGAAGCCCTGGAGATTCCACTTTCTCTCTGAGTGGCGAATGGACTCAAAGGGACACAACAGAGGACATTGGGGTGGGCCCCTGGAAGGTGTGTAGCACAGAAGGGGTTTGTTATACTTTACACAGGCGGTGTGTGATTAGGCCGGAGGGCTGAGTTGCCAAAGAGGCTTGAATTATAAGGGTTATTCAGGATAATGTGCCTCAATAATTGAGGCAAAAAACCCACAAGACATTTTTGAAAATGCAGGCTTAAATGACTCAGGAACCTAGAGCACCACCTGTTGCCTACTTCAAGCCCTTTTTGAAGATTGGAAGATAACAGCAATTTCTGCTGAAACATATGAAGGGAGAACTTTAATGAGCATTCTCAGTTTGCTAGCAGCTTGCCTCCTTTCAATCAATCTTATTTGATTTGTGCACAGCTAAAGCTATCATTAGTTATACTCAGTGGCAGAAAATGTCTCTTTTTTTCATACTGTAGTTAACAAGAACTATCGATTTAAAACTTAAGCTCCCATAGGATTCAGACTTGCCCCTCTTTGGTGATAAACCATTACATCAGGGCTACACAACATGTGGCCCATGGGCCGTATGCGGCCCATAGCCCCTTTGCATGCTGCCCACAGCGCCTTGAGCCACTTCCAGGGCCGCATGCCTTTCTCATTGCTGGGGCTCCAGGGGCCACACCAAGCGGAGAACTGAGCTGCGTGGCTTTGAGCCAGTCTGTGTGCGCAGGAGCTGCTGGCTTGTGGGGGTGGGAGGGAGGTGGTAAGAGGTGGCAGCAGAGCACGCCTTCTGCGTCTGCCACAGTGGCAGTGCCTCCCTACGAGCAGAGCCGCGTGGCACTGACACACGCGTGTCTGTGCATTCGTAGGAACTGCTGGCTGACGGGGCGTGGGGTGACAAAAGGCGGTGGCAAAGCACGCCTGCCACGTCTGCCACAGTGGCAGTGCCTCCCCGAGCCAGGCCACGTTGGCGTGTGCGCAGGAGCTGCTGGGGGTGGCAAGAGGCACGTGGCAAGGCAGTGGCGGAGCCAGGCAGAGAGGCTGGGGTGAGAAAGGTCTGTGCTGGGGCTTGGGTAGGGTTACCACACATCCGATTTTTCCTGGACATGTCCTTGTTTTCACATGTAAAATCGCCGGATGGCCAGGTTTTTTTAAAAGGCAAAAAAAGTCTGGGATTTTTTGCCCTGCAAAGGGGACTGGGGAGGGGGCAGCGGCACGTGCCTTCAATGGAATGTATGGAGCTGCACACCTGGACCAGTCACAGCCGCTCTGCGCACGGGCCCTAGTGCCTGAGGGAAAAGCACGTGGCTCTGGTGAGACCCAAGGTGTTACCTGCCGTCCCACTAGATTTATGTCCCCAGCTCTGCGGGAGGGAAAGGGTATTGAGTTAGAGCAGGGAGGCTGGGGGTGCCTGGCTCTGGGGGAGAGGAGGGAAACTGGGTTGGCGCGGGAGGGCTGGGGGTGCCTGGCTCTGGGGGAGGGCAGGGGCATTGGGTTAGAGCAGGGAACTGGGCATTAAAACTTCTGGCTTCTTTCCTTTCCTGTAAGTGGGCAGTAGGTCTGTTTGGTGGATTTGGGGGTTCCAGTCTCAGCTCTGTGAGGACTGTGGGAGCTGGTGCTTGGTGGGGTGAGCAGGGGAAAGGAAGGGATTCTGGGAAGCAGGATTCCTGAGTTCCTTTTCTAGTCATGCCACTTCTTCCCTCGGTGCCTTTAACTTCATGCCTCAGGACGGGCCCCAGACAGCAGCCTCCCTGACCCTCCACTCTCTCCTTCTGGCCCCGCAGCAGCCTGGGCTGCCGGCTGGTTGGCAGCGCCATTGGAGCCCACGCTGCCACACATCTCGGGGCGGCGCAGAAGTGGGAGCCTGGTATGCAGCGTCCCCTCGCACCATGACAGCCAGCAGGGGAGGCAGCAGCCCCAAGCTTCATGTGTGCAGGGACGAGTTTGCTGGCTTCCGAGCCTAGCCTCCTGTACAAGTGGAACAGCCGCCGCTGCAGTGGCACCGGCAGGTACCAGGTGTCCTCTTTTTTGAAAGTTCAAATATGGTAACTCTAGGCTTGGGCTGGGTTAGGGTCCTGGGGTCCGTTCGGGCTGGGTCCTTCCCTGCCGAATGTTAAGAGGGAGAGGGGAGCACAGTGTCAGGCCAGGCTGGGCTGGGCCGAGGACTCGGTATCTATTTTATTCCAGGAGAGCCAAGAATAACCTGAGGAGAACCATGCAGTGGCAGGAGCCTGCTCAGTTGTGCCCCCCTGTCCTCTCCCAGCTGCTGCACTCTGCTTCACTCTACTACAGAGTAGAGCCATGTCCCTGGTAATCCCGTGGGCTGCCCTGGGCTCTGTGGGTCCCTTTCAAAAATCAGTTGAGGCAGCCACCCTGAACTCTTGTGTCTGCAGGTTGGGGCACTCTGGCTTTGAAACTTTCTGAGTAAAATCACTCCAAGAAATGCACAAAAGGCCTTAAGTACCCCCCAAAAGGGTTAGAAGGAGGGTCAGCCCTTCCTCTCCATGTTTTGTGCACTGATGAGGATTCATTTCTGACACTCCAAGTTTAGGTCATGGATTTCTGCTCCCCCACTTCTCCTGTGTCCCGGGGTGCCCCAACTCAACTCTTGAATTCTATTCAGCAGCTGGTTGGTTTGAGTTAAAAACCCTCTTTCTTTCATGCAACTCTTCCCCTGGCATTTATTTATTAGTCCTGGTTCTCATGCCACCACCAGAACTTCTCACTCGCCTTCTGCAGCTGAACCCACAGTACACTGTCAACCTGTTGAACTCCTTGCCAGAGGATCTGGTGAAAACTAGGACTTTAACAGTGTTCAAAAAAGAGCTAGATAGAGTCATGGAGGTTTGGTCCCTCAATGGTTATTAGCCAGGATGGGTAGGAATGGTGTCCCTAGCCTCTGTTTGTCTGCAGGTGGATGACAGGAGAGGGATCAGGTGAAGATTACCTCTTGTATTTCCCTCCCTCTGGGGCATCTGGCATTGGCCACTGTCGGTAGACAGGATATTGGGCTAGATTAGTGTTTCTCAACCTTTTTAAAATAAAGTGCCCCTTTAAAAAAAATTATAAGTATCCCCAGTACCTACAGTTTTCAGACACAGAAAATATTTTCTACCATAGCAACACATTTGTTTAAACAACTTAATCGTAGCCGGGTGGGCAATAACATTTTTGGGTGAAAAAAGTACAAAAATAATAAAACGGTGTAAAACTTAAAACAAAAATTCAGTTTTCTCCAAATTTCAGTTGTGTTGACGTACCTCCCAGACTTCTTTTGAGTACCCCTACAGGTACCACTGGTTGAGAAATACTGGGCTGGGTGGACCTTTGGTCTGACCCAGTATGGCAGTTCTTAGGTTAACCTGAAGCTTCAAGCTAAACACCCAAAACATTGGTATAAATTTTTCTTTTTAATAGGAAGCATTAAACATGGCAACAAAGAAGAGACACTTGTTGGATGAAGACAAGGTTTTCACCCCTGTTTGGGAGCTGGAATTCGCTTTTACAGAGATAAATGAAAAACCAATATGTCTTCTTTGTCAAAAGACTGTCGCTGCATTAAAGAAAACAAACCTGCAATGGCATCATGAATCTTGTCACCCTGAGTATCCATTTGACAGCAATTTAAGAAAAACTATGATATGTTCCTTACTGGAAGGTTTCTGTTCTCAACAAGATATGTTCCATTCACAAGTTAAAGACAGTGATGCCATTACAGAAGCCTTCTTCAAAATGGCTTGGCACATAGCTAAATCAAAAAGACCTTTTACAGAAGGTGAATTGATGAAGCAGTGCTTCTTGGACTGCAGTAAATCACTTTTTGCAGAATTTAAAAACAAAGTGGATATAGTTAAACAAATATCAAAACCGCAAGTGTCTAATTGAACTGTAATAAGATGAATTGAAAGCATCTCTGATGATCTGTTTTCTAAACTGCTAAAAGACATTGAAAGCACTGAGTATTTCAGTCTGGCAATAGATGAATCTACTGATCATTCAGACATATCTCAGCTCATAATCTGGGTGTGTTTTTTCAATAGCAAAAAGTATGTTGAAGAAATGCTTACTCTGCTACTTTTGACGGGTCAAACTAGGAGAGAGGACTTTTATTCTGTGCTGATGACATTTTTTGAAGGACCAGGAAAATGCATTGATTTGAAGAAGCTTACTTCCGTAACAACTGATGGCACTTCCTCCATAGTTAGAAAAGAGAAGGGGCTAATTGCTTTGCTGAAGAAAAATCCACAGTTTCCAGATTTATTTTCATACTATTCCATTCTGCACCAAGAACAGTTATGCAGCAAACTGAAGAGAGGATTTCTCAAGAGCACAATGGATAGTATCACAAAAGCTGTCAACTTAATTGTTGCAAATGCCTTGAAACAGACAATTTCTAGCTTTAGTTGAGGAGTACGAAACACAGTATGATGACTTGGCAATGCTTACAGAAGTTAGATGGCTGAGTCAAGGAAAAGTATTAGATCGGTTTATGGATCTACTGCCTGCTGTACGAGTGTTTTTGGAGGCAAAGGATCACCAGGATTTATTGTCGTGTTTAGACGAAGAGACATTCCTGCTAAACATGGCTTTTTGCACTGATATGACACGCCACTTAAATGCACTCAATCTTAAACTTCAAGGGAAAGAAAAAAACCTGCCTTCTCTGATGTGCAATGTTTCTGCATTTGAAACAAAACTGGCCCTTTTTGCAGATCAGCTTCATGAGAAAGACTTAACTCACTTTCTCATTCTCAACTCGCAAGTGACACAGCTGAGTGAACATACATCTTTTTTGTCTGATTTTTTTACGGAGTACAGCCCAGAGCTGAAAACCAAATTTTCTTCTCATTTTCTAGATGTCAAATCCCTGAAGACATATCTTAAATTTACTGAAAATCCATTTTCAATTGAGGTAAAGGCAGTCTCACCTTCAGCAATGAGATTTGGTGTTGAGAGGGTCACATTTGAAGAAGAGATAATAGAACTGCAAAACAACAGT
The DNA here is from genome assembly GCF_052426305.1 of Pelodiscus sinensis. Lineage (NCBI taxonomy): Eukaryota > Metazoa > Chordata > Testudines > Trionychidae > Pelodiscus > Pelodiscus sinensis. Next base: position 24,071,853 of record NC_143052.1, on the reverse strand, counting down.
ATTCTAAAAGCTAGGCATAAGGAAGAGGACACTAAAGCATTTTGGATGATCTATGTACAGGAAGACCTGTACCCCCCGTGTTACTGAAATGTGCCAAAAAAGAGCTAACTTGCTTTGGGTCTACATATCTCTGTGAAACTTCATTCTCCTCTATGGGAATCATCAAATCAAAACTGCACACCTCTCTTAGTGTATGTCTACACATCAAGGTTAATTTGAAATAACAGCCGTTATTTCGAATTAACTTTCCTAGCATCTACTCAGGCAAACTGCTATTTCAAAATAAAATTGAAATAGAGGGGCGCTTATTTCGAATTTGGTAAACCTCATTCTACGAGGAATAATGCCAAATTTGAAATAAGGGGCCTCTAGTCCTTTCCAGGGAGCCCTGGTGGCCACTCTGGGCCAAACCAGGAAAACTCCTCTCCTCTCCCACAGCCCCGGAGCCCTTAAAGGGGTTGACTCTGGCCATAGTGCATGAGCCAGCTACAAGCCTGCCAGCACAGAGCCAGCAGTCACTGACCCTCACCCAGTGGCCCCAGTATGAGCTGGGCAGCCAGTGCCAGCCTGCTGTCCCCCGCCCAGTCCCCCAGCTCTCAGGAGCCAGCCAGGGGCTAGAGACGGCGGGCGCCCTCCTGGACTAGTGCGGAGATCATGGACCTCATTGAAGTTTGGGGGGAGGATTCCAATGTCCATGATCTCCGCACTAGATGGAGGAACGCCACCGTGTACGGCTGCATAGCTGCCACCATGGCCACCAAAGGCCACATGCACACCCAAGAGCAGGTGCGCATGAAGATTAAGGAGATGCAGCAGGCATACGCCAGGGCCACTTGGGGCAGCTCCTCAACAGGGGCAGATACCTGCCCCTATTTTGATGCCCTGGACCACATCATGGGGGGCGGAACGATCCATGCCACTCTGGGGGGCATCGATCCAGGAGCAGAGGGCCTTGGCCAGGGCACAGAGGAGGAGCCGCAGGAGCCGCCATGGAGGGTGCCATGCCGACAGGACCCCCGAGCTGTCCCAGCAGCGGAATCACCAGGGTCATCCAGAGAGGCCACACCAGATGAGTGCCATCACTGTCCCCTTCCCAGTGGGGGGCGGGGAGGGAGACCATGGACTGCATACATGGGCCTTGCTTACCACAGATCATGCAGCAACCTATACACATGGAAGCACATGCGGTGCCACCCCTGGGGAGGTGGCTCCAGCTGCGTGCCACACAGGGGTGTTGGCCTGATAGCCACACGCATGTCTGAAGAGACATGACATGCTCCTGACCTCGGGGTAGGACACAGCAGGATGCCCTCCCTTTACACAGACATCTCCCCCCCACCTCGGCCTAACTATACACAGCACAGGGGCATGGGTGAGGTCTTGGGGCAGCTCCCACTCCCGGGGATAGCTGGATATTCTGACCATGGCCTCTGAGCAAGCACATCGGCTCTGACGGTGCAGGGCATGGTCATCCTCACCTCACAGAGGGGGGCTGGGTTTTACCCACTGTGTCCCCAGAGAGAACTGACCACTTCTCTTGTTTCTCCACAGCCATACCAGCTGTGCGTACAGGGCGCACCACCCCGCCCGGGACATTCTTCCGCACCAGAGGGCTCAGCATTTCCACCCGAACACTGCAGGGGTACTGACAGCAGTACTTGGGGGCCCTGCATTGCACCTTGGAGCACTGGGTGCAGGACGACTGGGAGTTCCGGCAGAAGCTGCTTGCCCAGGGTCATGCCATCTGCGAACACCTGCAGACCCTGGTGCAGAGCATGCTGCCTCGTGCTGCTCCAGTGCCTGTTGCCTCCCCAGCTATTGCTTCTCCTCCAACTCCTTCTCGTCCTCCCGCCTCTCCCTCCTTAACCTTCACACCCTCCACCTCAATCTCCACACCCTCTTCCCCATCCCCCCAGGGACACCGAGGCCCCAGGACCCGCTGTGCTGGGAGACAGCCTGGCAAGACTCCCACCCCTGAGCTTCCCCACCTCTTTCTTCTCCTTGCTTCCCCCTTCTAGCTCCCTTGTCCCAGGTTTCCCCCTCCCCTCTCTCACCCTCTCTCCTCTGCTCTCCTGCCTCCTTTCCCGAGTCTCCCCATAGTTTCATTCCCTCCCCAAGTTTTGTTAAATAAAGAGAGTTTATATTTTTGAAAATACGTGTATTTTATTTGACATTAGGAAGGGGGGCTAGGGAAGGGCATGCGGAAGGACATGAGGGAGGAATGAGGAACAAGCCCCCAGTGGGGCAGACCAGGGAGGCTCTGAGTGCTCCTCAGGGTGGATGCTCTCCCGCAGGGCCTCCTGGATCCTGACAGTCCCCTGATGGACCTCCTAGATGGCAGCCTACAGCAAGTGCAGCCAGACTGATAGCAACACGTCCACGAGATGCACCAGAGTGCCCGGGGCAGCTCTGGCTACATGTTGCAGAGTGCTATGGTGTCCCGATTGAGGGCAACCAGAGCACTCCAAGACACAAATGCTTTGCTGTCCCTCATCGAGGCAGGCAAGCAAGCAGGGACACCTGAGAACCAGCTGACTGGGGGGGAAGTGGGGGGAGGGTGTCCCTTTAAGCACAGGCCTCAGATAGCCTCAGGCAACAGCCACACACAGACACTCCTGACCTGATGCCCTGCCTAACCTGGTTCTGGCCAGCCTTAAATCTGAATCAGTGTCCAGGATGCGGTATTTCAAAATAGAAAAAGGCTATTTCAAAATGCATTTTGTGTGTAGATGCATTATTTTGAAATAACTTATTTCGAATTAATGCTGTAGTGTAGACATACCCTTGCTGGCAGACATCTGACTGACTATCTTGGTGCTTCTACAACATAATATAAGCCTGATGTGAAACAGCTGGTGAAAAGTTTGCAGACACAATCTTCACATTGATTGTACTTATATTTCAGTAAATATTGTATGGGCAATTGTAAAGCCAAAACAAATAAGTAGTCAATATAATGGTCTTCCATTGATATGTGTTTTAATAGTTAAATTCCTGGATTATCGTGAAGCCAAAACAAAAAAGTAGTTAATATAATGTTGATATGTGTTTTAGAGTTAAATTGCTGGACTGTCATTGCTCATTAAAAGTGCTGTCACATGGGTGGAAACTGGATAAATATTACATTTTATTAATATCAGCAGAACTGACTTAAATGGGGTCTGTATGTTGTATAGTCTTGCCTTAATCTTTGTATTCATGCATTTCATCTTCCATCAAAGGAAAGAGAAAGTCTGCAATATTTTAGTGTGCTTTGATTAGCTAAAACTAGTGCTACATGTTTTTTATGCACTGTAATTAATATTCATGAGGCAGCCTCATCTGGGGCTTGCTGATATAAAGAGCCATACAAATGTGAAGATATCCATGAACTATGTTGGTGGATCATGGATCAGATGCAAATACAAATTCTGTATCTATGCAGGGCTCTACTGAGCTATATTTCAAATTCATCTGATTTTGTTAACATAGTCTTACAAATAATCACTTTTGCAGCAAACTCAGAAAACCCACTTTACATTACATTACATTGTAGCTCTACCATGTCTCTAAAGTCCGTAGGCAACTTTTCAAAATGTCACTTAGCACAATACATTTCCCCTTTGTTTTCTTTCCTGGGGAATTCTTCAGAAAAGTCACCATTCTGTATTTCAGGTCAGTGAATCAAATACTAGAGCCTTATTATTAAAAATGGATACCTGAAATATATAACCAACAGTGGCATCCAGATGGTTAATCAAACCTCATGCTTTGAGGGACAAACAGATTGCAGGTGGTCAGGAAAAGATTCCTTCTTCGGCTTCAATGTGCAGCTGTGTAAAATTGGATAGATGCATTTATCAGGGATGGGGTTGGGTATTAAATTCCTTAGAAGCCTCAGGTATTGGCTGCTATTGGAGACAGGACATAAGATTAAATGGATCAGATCCAGTATGGCAAATTTTACACTAGTGGATTATAGATTAGAATCTGCATGTAATACCTCAGAGGCTTCATTAATTTTTTTTTTTTGAATTCTAATCAGGAGATGTAAAAATCCCTTTTATTTGTTTTGCTTGCACAATAGATAAGATTCTGCTTTGGTTATGTGTAACCACCGTCTGAAACTTATAGTAATAACCTTCATCATTATACCATAGTAGTATGAGTTTTTTATGGGGACACTCAAATTGAGTCATTCCAAAATTTAAATATGACTTTAGAAATCCCCTGGCATTCTAATGACAAGGAAATATGTATGAATTTGGAAGATTATTTTCCTTTTATTTCAATTGTAATACCATCTGCCAAAACTCACTCAGTCTCAAAATGTTTCTTTTCTGACAGCTTCAGAAAGGAACTTTGCAGAGAAATAGGCATCTGTTCTTTACTTAATCTAAAAATGACACATTTTGTTTGCATTCACAAGGGCATTTTGCAGATTTAGTCTCAATTAATATGCCATTTGGTGACACTGACAAAATCAGATTCTTAACTAAGTCACATTTCCTTCAACAGTTTTAACTCCATGGAGTAAAAATATGATTTAGTAAAAAGGTACAACCACATTTTGAATATTCATTTATTAATATTCTCTACTTGTTATAATGTTTTACTATACCAGTACTTCAGTGACAAGGGGAGGCAAAAGAGCAGCCAAAATTAACATTTTAATTGTTTGCATCAATTTTTGTTTTGGTAGAGGTCAGGAAACTGAAAATTGGCAACAATTTGCATCACACAGATTCCCTTCCCCTTCACGCAGAAAACCACAGAAGGCTAAAGTTGTGCAAACCTTTTGTTAATGAGACCTAAATGCTAAACCACACAAAACTCAGCTGTAGGTCATGGGAATCTTTCTTCTCCACTTTTCCATTTTATACATTTAATATGCTAACTCAGGCCACCTAATTCATGGAAGAGGCCTCTTGAATATTTGGAAGCAATGCTTGAGACTCAACTTTTCCAGACTCATGAAAACTAAAGCTTCAGTTTCAAGACTCTGAGGTGCAAGACTCTGAGGTGCAAGTCACTTTGATAAATGACTGCTCCTTCCTATCCAAACACAAAGAAAGAGAGGAGAACAACCATGTTGGAGGGCAAGGAGGACTTTTTTTGTGAGGCATGGTGTGTGTTTGTCTCAACTTGTCAATTATGGCAGAAGCCAGGCAAAATTTAGCAGTGAGAAACAAAAACAAAAAACAAAACAAAACAACAAAAAAATGGCCAGGAACCAAGCTCCCTCCCCTTCTTTTTTGGCTGATCATGCTATGAACCACAACCAAGTTTCACACACAACAGATTCTAGGCAGCAGGAACTTCAAGCTTGATGATTTTTTTTAAAAATAGGCTTCTTAAAACGAGATAGCTGATTTCAGCCTAGGTTCTCTCATGACCAGTTTTTTTTTTTTTAGTTTTCCAGTTCCCTTGTAGGCCAGATGAAAGTATCCAGATTTAGAGATACAAAGACTCTCTTCCAACAAGCTGTCTTCCTAGGGCAGGGATGGGCAATAATTTTTTGCCAGGGGCCACTTCAGAAAATTTTTAAGTGGCCCCAGGTTGCACTGGAAGGGGCAGGGCCTCCAGTGGAGGGAGAAGAGCCTCCTGGGAAGGAGGTGGGGCCTGGATACTTCCCTGCTTCCTTATCCACAGACCATGATTGTGCCTCCCCCTCCAAGGTTCCCCCTACATGCCCATGCCCTTCGCAACGGGAGGAGACTTCGCTTGCTCCCCCTTCTGCCCCCAGGCCAATCAGTGCTTGGGGAGCATAGGAAGTGTCCTCCTGCCCTGCCAGGAGTGTATGGCACTTCTACGCACTCCCACTGCCCCATGGCCCTATTTGGCCTGGTGATGGAAGAGCTGCAGGGCCTCTGCAGGCCAGATCAATCCACCTGGTGGGCCAGATCCTGCTCGCAGAGGGCCCTTTGCTTACCCCTGACTTGGGTGAAGCCGTTCAGTGCAACTTGCATGAACTTACTTCATTAGCGGTATTATTATTTCTATTATAACTTTCAGAAAACCTCTAGTGCTGCAGCCTCCATGACATGGGTGAAACAGAGGAGCTCTTGATGTCATTGGCCCAGTCAAATTCAATGGATAGGGGAAAGGGTGAGAAAAATAAGGAAAAATGGAGCAAAGCATGGGAAACAGAACTGATAGGAGAGTGCCAACGAAAAAAGGGGGACACACACCTATCAGCTGAGCAAGGGATCTGGACAACTCACAGCTGTATTGCAACAGTGGTTGCTCCCCAAGTGTTGTTGTCTGACATTGTGCCCAAATTAGAATGCTGTTCTCTCTTTCCTCACCTGCCCTGTTCTCAAATTTCCTCTCTTCACCATCTCTTTGAAAATGGCAGAGTCATTTCTAACTAGCAATACTGCAACTCTCTTTTTGTCTTTAAACAACAGTTTTTCCTGCAGCAGCTCATGAAATTAACTCAGACTGTAAATACAAAAAGACAAACAAACACATTTTTATTAGCATAGTTTGTTAACAGGCTGGCAAGTGACTGCTTTTGCTACAGGTGCTGCAGGCAGGTGCACAGTGGCAACTTTATTTTACAAATATGGCATCTTCACAAGCCAAGTAGAGCCTACTTTTACTAATCTGGGTGGAGGAGAGAAAATATAAGCTCCTAAAATGCATGTATTGTACAGTTCTCCACATTTAAAAGGAGTTTTGTGGAAGACTGGGGGCTTATTTTGTTGCTCATCTGAAGTAATGGGTTTTTTCCATGAAAGCTCATGATACTAAATATATATATATCTGTGAGTCTCTAAGGCTATGTCTACACTACAGAGTTTTTTTCAGAAAAACAGTCGTTTTTCAAAAAAAACTTCACTTACGTCCACATTGCCCTCACGTTCATTCGATACAAAAATGAAAGAATAGAGGGGTTTTCCTGACATTGGTAAACCTCTTTCTACGAGGAAGAAGGCTTTTTCCAAAAGAGCTCTTTTGGAAAAAGGTGTGCGTAGATGGGGCAGAGGGAGTTCTTACAAAAGACGAGGAAAGAGGAAAAAGCACAGGTGTCCTGGTGGCCACTCCATCCACAGTAATCACAGCTTAAATGCAAGATAGCGTCCATTCAGTGTGGATGCTATCTTTTGAAAAAGCAGATCACCTTTTCAATTCAGTTTTGCTGTGTTGAATGATGGTGATCAATAAATGGTTCCCCACATGCTGCTAGGCTGTTTGTGAGAGGTTCAAGTTGGGCGCTACAACAACAAAGCACTGTGAGGTTGTTGATGGCATGCAATGTGCATGAAGTCAGATCAGGTGATCTGGTAGTCTCTTTCATCTCTTAGTGAAATGACACTTGTCATTTATGTAGCCCTTTGTGTTATCTGGACTCTGGGGTGTTTTACTAGTGTAAGGCACCATTTTCACTACTACCATTGCAGGTATCCTCTTGAAAATATGTAATCAATGGAATTAGGGCTCTCAATTAGTGGGCATTAATGCCTGTGATTAATGCAGGACAGAATTAACGCATTAAAAAATTAACGTGCGTTAATCACAGAGGTCAGTAAATCAGCAAGAGCTGCTTCAGAGACCACCTCCGGTAAGGCACAGTAATGGAAACTGTCACCAGCAGGCGCACGGACAAACAAAGCAGCCAGAAAGGAGGAAAAAAACCCGAAGCTGTGGTGCCAGCTCCAGCGGAGAAGTAAATAAGAAAAGTAAAGACCCAGAGACCCATCCCGCTCCCCTCCCAGGTGACCATATTTTTAAAAATAAAACAGGCTGGGTGGATGGGGGTTTGTCCAAACTGTCTCTCCCTCTCCCCTCTCCGGCAGCAGGGCTCACCCAACCACTCTCTCTTTGCCTCCTCGGGCTGGGACTGACCCTCCCCCCACACCTGATTTTGGGGCTGAGTCCCCACCCTCAAACTCTACCCATCCCCAGCCCATAGGCTGACCCCCACCCCTGAGCCCTATGCCACCTGCAGTTGGGGTCCGAGCCCCCCGAACTCTGCACTGCCCATGGCAGAGTCTACCCCCCTCTGGCCCCGTGCTGCCCACAAGTAGGGCAGAGCTAAAAAAGGTCTCTTGAATAGGAGAAGAATTTAAATTCAGCTTTCATGATAGAATTCGCACTACAATACTTCAGTGAGGTGAACTGAAGTTTTTTTAACAGTGTAAATGTTTTGTAATAAAAAATAAATATAAAGTGAGCACTATACACTTTGTATTCTGTGTTGTAATTGAAATCAATATATTAGAAGATGTAGAAAACATCCGAAATATTTAAACAGATAGTATTCTTATTATTATTGTTTTATAGTATGATTAATCTTGATAATAGTTTTAATTGCACAATTAATCATGATTAATTTTTGTAATCGCTTGACAGCCCAAAATGGAACTATACAATGGAAAGCAAATGATTGTACATATTCAAACCATGAAACCATTAAAGCAAACTTTGAATTACAATATCCTCCATTCGAGCAGCCATCTCAGAACATATTGCAGACAGACAATATTGCCAGATGTGTAGTTCAGGGAAGTATAGGAGGGCAATGACCCCCCCTAAACAGAGATAAGGTGTGGGGACATGTGCTACTTCCTCCCCCCCAGTCTGTCCCTGATTTCTGAGAGCACTGAGTCACCCTGTGGTAAAGAGCACTGGGATGGGTAAAGGTGTCTCTGTCCTTCCCACTTGGCACCTCCCCACTGGCGTCTCACCAGGACCAGAAGGGATGGGATGGAGCAGCTGTTCTCCTGTGTTCCTGGATGCCGACTCAACAGCCGGATCATACCTCATGTGTCCTAGTGCTGATCTGTTATTCACACAATGGTGAGTGCCCACAGGGTGCAGGTCAAGGGGTAAAGTGGGGTGGAGGGAAGAGGCAGTGGCAGGGAGAAGAGGATGCAGCAGGGGACAGTGGAGAGAGGCAAGGGATTGAGCATGTTGAAGAGAAGGGGATATGGGAATGGGCAGAGGGAAGCAAGTGCCTGGATGTGGTGTCCTTCCAGCAGTGACAGCTTCCCTGCCGGGAGGTACTACATCAACACCAGAGCAATGACACTGCTGACGAGGCTGGTACTGGAGTGGCTGCCAGCAGAGGCTAGGGTTCTCCTGTTAAGCCAACCTGTTCTCCCCATGTAGTGGCCATCTAGGCACCATTCTAGGCAGGTCAAGAAAAGCAGTGTCCCAAGGGACACGTGTGTGCATGCATGGGCACGTCTCTGTTCTACTCCCACCACCGGTCAAACTATGCCTATGCTTACATAACCCCATTTGTATGCACTGGATGTAAGATGTAAATGATCAAAGTGACAAATACAGACAGCGTGGCCATATGCTCTGGTACAGTAGCATGCTATAGTCCATTAACACCCCATCACCACCACACAAAAAAGCTGTAAAGATACTGTTATCTAAAACATCCTGCGGAAGGGGTGAAATAACAATAAGACAATGACTTTGAATTAAATATGACCAAAATAGCTATTCTTTTCCTGTCTCTTTCCCTCATGATGATCATCTCTCTCTTCATTTCTTCTGCCCACTCATCACTGAAGATTCTCTCGCCATTTTCTTTGCTACTGCAAGGTATCCTGAAGTTAGCTGTGACCAGTGGCTCCTTTTATATTTCACATGTTGTTAAATCTTGTAGAAGTTGTCTTTTAAATAGCTCAAGTAGCCATATGTTCTTAATCCTGATCCCCATACTAGCAGCCTCATGTTTCAATTTCTGCAATCTATCTATAACCAAAATTCTCTCTTCTTGTCAGCTTAAAACCATGCAGCAAATCTAATGTAAGTTTGTTTCTTGAGTCTAGGTTTGCTGACCACAGGTGAACGGAATCCCTTCCTATATCCATGTCAGAGGTAGCTAGAGCTTGCACTGAAATATAATGAAGGGATTTCCCCTTTGGGTTCTTGCCTATAAATGTACTGCCTCCAAGACAGTATGCTGCAAAATACTGCTCACTTTCTTCCCCACTTTCCTTCAGAAAGAAATGTTTACTCACACCATATAATAACTGTGGTTCTTCAAAATGTGTTCCACTATGGGTGCTCTACTCTAGGGCTACGTCTACAGTTTTTGTGGCAGAAAATATGCCAATGAGGGACTCATTTGCATGAGTCACAATCTCATTTGCATATTTTCTGCCGATCCCTTTTTACACTAGGGTATTTTGCGCAAAAACAAGCAGTGTGGATGTTTCCTTTTTGCACAAACCCCCCTTGTTGCAGATCTTGTGCAACAAGGGGTTTTTGTGCAAAAAGGATACGTCCACAATGCTTGTTTTTGTGCAAAAACCCCTAGCACAAAAAGGGATCGGCAGAAAATATGCAAATGAGATCGTGACTCATGCAAATGAGTCCCTCATTGGCATATTTTCTGCCGCAAGAAGTGGCAGTGTAGACGTAGCCCAAATGTGCTTATGCCCTCTGTGTCTTTGACAGAGATTTCTCCATTTGGCTTGCACATGCCAAAGTACCATGCTTCATGCTTTTGTTAGATAGAACTGTGCAGGCAAACTGTCTTCATTTTGCTCTACCACAAAGCAGAGAACTCTGATGCTGAAGTGGAGGAGGGCAGGTAGTGGAGCATCCATCTGGACATACATCTCAAAGAAGAATTTACTATATGGGGTGAGTAACCATTGTTTTCCTCTTCTTCCTCCCTCACTTATCCTCCTTTTAGTGTCCGAAAGAATGCTCCACTCTCACTGACTATTGAGCAGTTCCCTTTAAGGAGGACAGGGCTTCAGAGTCAAGTCCAGTAGTGAAGAAAGTACAGCCCAGATGAATGCAGCAGAGGAAGCTGAGTCGTGACTTATTGCATAATGCTCAGCAGAGTTTTAGTTCTGTCAATATAGAAGGTCAGAGCTCTCCTAACATCAGGTATGCACAACCATGCATAGGTGTCTCTTTGTCTAGGTGAGATTTAGGGAGGTGAATGAGTTGGCTAATATGCAACATGGAAGATATTTTTGTTAAAAACATCAGGTGTAGTCATAATATGGCCTTGTCTTTGAAAAATATTGTGAAAGGTGGGTATGACATAAGGTGGGTATGATATCAGAACACTTATTTCCTCAACTCATCGAGGCAACATGAGGACTACCAGAAAAGCAATTGGGCAGCCGTAATTTCAAATGAAGATCTTGTAAGATGTCTAAGAACTAAGTTAAGATCCCAAACTGGAGTAGGTTATTTGAGTGGTGGAAAGAGATTTCTGGAGGCACTTAATCAAGTGAATATGTAATAACCTGCTTTCGGAAAATGGAAAGCTGTGATGCCTGCCAGGTGAATTTTAATGGAAATCTGTGACAGATTTTTAGTTCTACAATGTCTCATAGACTCATAGACTTTAAGGTCAGAAGGGACCATTATGATCAAGTCTGACCCCCTGCACAGTGCAGGCCACAGAATCTTGCCCACCCCTCTTAGAATAATCCTCTCACCAATGTCTCAGATATTGAAGCCTTCAAATACTTTGAAGGCCCCAACATGCAGAGAGTCCTTCAGCTGTGATCTGTGCCCAATGCTACAGAGGAAGGCGAAAAACCTCCAGGGCCTCTGCCAATCTACCCTGGAGAAAATTCCTTCCTGACCCCAAATATGGCGATCAGCTAAACCCTGAGCATGTGGGTAAGACTCACCAGCCAGACACCCAGAAAGTTCCCTATAATGAATGGTCAATTAGTTACCAAGGTCATGTTATTTCATCCAACCATCCCCTTATCATAGAATCATAGAATGTAGTTCAGTATATCTGATAGTGTATGTGGTTGTCAGTGGAACATGTATGAGGTCCCACCAGCGGGCAAATCTTGCCTACTTTTGTAAGTAAGTGTAACATATAGCTGGTTTTCTCCTGTGTAACAGCAAAACTCCTATGGTACCGAGAATGTTCTCATACCATATCCATGGCCTGAATCACAGTGATAATGGCTGAGGAGGTTGACAGTACAACAGGTATTGACATTCTAATTTCTTGGAAAATTCTGGACCCACAGCCTGCCCCAAGTCCCACCTCCCTCTCCATCTCTGCTATGCTCTCACCCTGCTTTTTCCTGCCTTACTCCACCCCGCTCTGTTTTTTCCTACCCCATTCTACTCCCTCCACTATGCACACCCTATCCTCATTCTGCCCCCTCCCCTGCACTGCAGAAACTCCTGTACACTGCTAACAGATAATCTGCAGAGGGGAGGAGGTGCTTCAAGAGAAGGGAAGGAGTTGATTGGTGGGGTTGCTAGTGGGTGCTAAGCACCCACTATTTTTTCCTGTGGGTGCTCCATCCCTGCAGAATTCACAGAATGTGTACCTATGAACAGGATTGTAAATCTTGGCCACTCCAAGATTGAGACCAAGTAGGCTTCTTCAGTACCAATTACTAGAGGTAGCACTCATCTTGTCACCTCTCCCTGATATCCTCACAAAGCCCAGAACTTTGTAGTCAATAGGCTTAACCATGTATTTAATACCAAAGGAACCACAGCCTAGTGGGTACTAAATAGGAAAGCAGTGTATGCTGAAGTGGCTGAAGTTTCAGAGACCACAGTTTCTTTGGGATAAATTTCTTATCAGGAGAAGTCAAAGGACGGTCTTTTGGGTCTTTTTCATAGATATGTTTTGAGGAATATGGCTCTGAGACAGTGGACTTACTCAGAGAATGGTGTACAGGGTGGTGGTGCCCTCAGCAGGATCAGAGGCTGGACGTGATGAGCTCTACATCATGAGGAGCTAACATTTGATCTCCATGTTTTTTCTAGTTTTAGATTTTAATGACAGCCAGAAGTTGCTCTTTTTGGAAATATGAGATTCCTTTAAGCAATGGATGCCCTCGGAGTATCTGTCACTCATCAGGATTGCTTCCCAGCATGGCAGGCAGTGTTTGAAACCAGAACTGGGATTGCCCTCTGAGTAAAGTAAAAAGTCCCAGTACAGAAGAAACAATCTAAAAGCCATATACTGGTTTTTTTTTTGTTTTAAATCATAGCAGCTAAAATTACTACTAAGAAAAACTAAAATAACTTGGTTTCTATAAAGCTATGGGGACATAGCCAAAGTAAAACTCTACTTGGAAAACTAAGGCTCATTATCAGGCTGAGGCAGTTGGGAAAGTATTAAGGGCAGTTTGACTACACAGTTTACTATGGAACAACACAAAGGACCAAAAGACTCATAACATGCATGTGTGGACTGAATTGACACTGCTATGAGAAATCTCTGATCAAAGGTACAAGAAAGAGAGGTAAGTGTACCTCTAGTGGAGCATCCATACGAACACTACTGGCAGGACTACTGTTTATCTAGTTTTTAGAGACAGATCAGCACCACAAGTCAAAGATCCCTCCCTCGAAAAAGAAACGAACTCATAAGGAAAAAAGGACTTTGTCTCTCCATTTTTGCCACTTATCTTCACTTCCTTTGCTTTCTATCCAGATATTGTCCTAACATTCTCATTCCAATATTTACAATTTAGGTGCTTCAAAGGCAGTATCCCCAGTGTCCTATAAGAGGAGTGTTTGGTCTTGTTCAGAGGCTTAATAGCTTGGGGTATGTCTACACTACCCCCCTACTTCGAACTAGGGTGGTTAATGTAGTCATAGGGAGTTGCTAATGAAGCCCGGGATTTGATTAGGAAGCCTAATCCAAACTAGCTAGTCCGTGCCGCATGTAGCCGCGCGGCACGGGGTCTGACCTAGCCGGCATTTAAAAATGGCGCCGTCCGGCTTTATGCAAATGAAGCCCGGGAAATTCAAATCCCGGGCTTCATTTGCAACTCCATATGACTACATTACCCCCCCTAGTTCGAACTAGGGGGGTAGTGTAGACATACCCTTGCTTTTTTTGTTAAAGACTTATCTTGTTCAATCCTATTTTTCTTCTGAGCATTATTTAAAAATTACATTTTGTAGAATTAAACAGAAAATTAATTTACTTTTCCACTTCCCCAAAAGATTTTCACAAACCTCTATCAGCACATACCATCTCATTCATGTCTAAACTATAGGATTGTTAATCAGACTTAAGGTCTGATTCCAATCATGCAAGTAACATTTTATTGAACTACTGGAGTTCCAGCTCATTAAGCACAGATGTTCTCAATGATTTGGAGAAAAATAGGCTAAAAACTTGTGACATGAACACAGTGAAGTCAAATGGAATGTATTTAAACTTCCCTGTCCAGACTGATGTGGACACATCAGCAAAATGAAGACAGATGCATGCATGTAATTCAGTGGCAGGCCACAACTTTTATTAAATTTTAACACCAGGGAGTGGAGCTACTTGTCTATGACTCACACTCTTCTATACCAGGCATTTAACTGATGCCAGTGCAAAGATTAGAGGGCTTTTTATCATATAATCCATAACTAGTACAAGATTAACAGGGCTCCTTATCATATAATCTATATCGCAGAGTAGGTTAGCCTCAGCCTGCACCCCAGGATTTAGTTCTGAGTCCCAGCAACTACTCTCATCTTCCAAAGCTGGTAAGATGACAAACCACCAAATCTGATCTTGGTCCACGAAGGCCCCATGATTGCGCTATAACAAGAACCCAAGGCACATTCCCAAAATCCCAGGTCTTTTATTTCTGAGAATCATTAATTTTATTCTTTTAACTGTATTGGAAACCTGCCACAAGTTGTGACAAATAAACAATGCCATCCCAGTACCTCAGACAGGTACTAATCATAGAATCATAGAATCATAGGACTAGAAGGGACCTCGAGAGGTCATCGAGTCCAGCCCCCCACCCTCAAGGCAGGACCAAGCTCCGTCTACACCATCCCTGACAGATGTCTATCTAACCTGTTCTTAAATATCTCCAGAGAGGGAGATTCCACCACCTCCCTTGGCAATTTATTCCAATATTTGACCACCCTGACAGTTAGGAATTTTTTCCTAAAGTCCAATCTAAACCTCCCTTGCTGCACTTTAAGCCCATTACTCCTTGTCCTGTCCTCAGAAACCAAGAGGAACAAATTTTCTCCTTCGTCCTTGTGACACCCTTTTAGATATTTGAAAACCGCTATCATGTCCCCCCTTAATCTTCTTTTTTCCAAACTAAACAAGCCCAGTTCATGAAGCCTGGCTTCCTAGGTCATGTTCTCTAGACCTTTAATCATTCTTGTCGCTCTTCTCTGTACCCTTTCCATTTTCTCCACATCTTTCTTGAAATGTGGTGCCCAGAACTGGACACAGTACTCCAGATGAGGCCTAACTAGTATATGACATCCACCACTTCTCCCTTATCCACAAGGCTCGTTATCCTATCAAAGAAAGCTATCAGATTAGTTTGGCATGACTTGTTCTTCACAAACCCATGCTGGCTATTCCCTATCACTTTATTACCTTCCAAGTGTTTGCATATGATTTCCTTAATTACCTGCTCCATTATCTTCCCTGGGACAGACGTTAAACTGACAGGTCTGTAGTTTCCTGGGTTGTTCTTATTCCCCTTTTTATAGATGGGCACAATATTTGCCCTTTTCCATTCTTCTGGAATCTCCCCTGTCTTCCATGATTTTTCAAAGATCATAGCTAAAGGCTCAGATACCTCCTCTATCAGGACCTGGTGACTTGCTGACATCTAACTTTCCTAAGTGATTTTTAACTTGTTCTTTGTGTATCCTATCTTCTAAACTTACACTCTTTCTGCTTGTATTCACTACGTTAGGCACACCTCCAGACTTCTCGGTGAAGACCGAAACAAAGAAGTCATTGAGCATCTCCGCCATTTCCAAGTTTCCTGTTACTGCTTCTCCCTCCTCACTGAGCAGTGGGCCTACCCTGTCCTTGGTCTTCGTCTTGCTTCTAATGTATTTATAAAAGGTCTTCTTGTTTCCCTTTATGCCTGTAGCTAGTTTGATCTCATTTTGTGCCTTTGCCTTTTTAATCTTGCCCCTGCATTCCTTTGTTGCTTGCCTATATTCATCCTTTGTTATTTGTCCTAGTTTCCATTTTTTATAGGACTCTTTTTTATTTTGAGATCATGCAAGATCTCCTTGTTAAGCCAAGCTGGTCTTTTGCCATATTTTCTATCTTTCCTATACAGCGGCAATTGTTTGCTTTTGGGCCCTTAACAACGTCCCTTTGAAATACTTCCAACTCTCCTCAGTTGTTTTTCCCTTCAGTCTTGCTTCCCATGGGACCTTACCTAGAAGTTCTCTGAGCTTATCAAAATCTGCCTTCCTGAAATCCATTACCTCAATTGTGCTGGTCTCCCTTCTACCTTTCCTTAAGATCATGAACTCTATTATTTCATGATCACTGTCCCCCATACTGTCTTCCACTTTCAAGTTCTCAACTAGTTCCTCCCTATTTGTTAAAATCAAATCCAGTTCCTGCTTAACTCACTGTGGCTTGCAGGTGCTGCAAGGAGGACAAAAAACTTCCTAGTTCCCTGCCAATTCCTTTTTGTCCCCCAATGGACAATCAGCTAGATCTACAGCATCTGTCAGGCCAAGTTCCCATTCCTACTTTGGATGAGCTGCTGGATCAGAGCCAAAAGAGGCTTGATATGGCCCTCTGTGATGGTCTAAATTCTTGGAGCTGGGGAATGCTGGCCAAGCAGCATTTCTCTCCCCCAGAGACAACCCGGAGGATGAATTGCCAATTTTATCTTGGATAGTATCTCCCTTCTTTGCTATTAGGATTTCCTGGCTCCACAAAGTTCCCCTTCTCATTGATGCAGGTGGGTTGTATTTCTGCTCTCAACTACTCAAGTTTTCTTTTGCATTACAGTGTACCTTCAAATGCGCATGCCCCACTTCCACTTAATTAACAGGGCTAAACACTACCCTCTACACTCAGAGTAGAATTAGTCCTACTGACTACATAGGGTCTACCAAAGGGTTTACTTAACTCATGGCAGAGATCATTGCATTGTTATACATTTGTACAGTTCCTACAGAATGGGTCTGTGGCTGCAAGGCGTAATGGCAATATTAATTAATAATGATAACAGTAAGAATATTAAAAGTAGGCAAAGACATAATTGGGCCCAATGTGCATTGCTCCATACTGAAAAAAATAAGATATATTACTGACATCTGCAAAGAAAACCTGAAGGAAAAGGAAGGAAGGTTGTTATAAAAACTTGTATCCGAGACAGTGAAAAGAGTTAAAGTTTTAAATCTAGTAAACAGCAAAGAAGAGAGTAATACTATTTTCTTATCAGCAGGTGAGTGCAAAGGCATACTGAGATAATTTAACTATATGTGTTCAATGTTATTTTATCTTCTAAAACACACTGCTCAGCATTTGTTGCTTTTCAGGTTTTCAAGGAGTGCTGATATATTTTTCCTCAGGTAAGGCCAAATTTTGCCTTTGCTCACAATGAAGCTTCCACTGAATTTTAGGGGTCCTTGGAAATACATAAAAGGATAATAATAAACCACAATTATCTACAGGAACACTTCTTCACTGCTGCTGAGGAGCTGTTCATTTGTCCTTTAAACTGCTGCTATGCATGGAAAAAAGGTGCGATTAATAACCTGCTTTTCCATACAGCATGGCAGAGTACTTTACATACAAATTGGCAAATCTGTCTACTTTTCTCAGCTTCTTCCCCCACAGCACAATAGTTGCATGTTTACAGATTGTTCAAAATATCTACACATTACTGTACTATCATGTTAAAAAAGCATTTATGTATTCTAGCCTAAAACATACATTTGATTCATGATATTATAGCAACAACAGAGTTAAACGAGTAAAAACAAAGAACAAAACACTTCCCCCCCCCAAAAAAAACCCCCTTAAAATCCTAAAAACTAAATCTAAAGAAAAAAAGGAGGAGAAGCTGCTATTTCTGGCTCCACAGTTAAGGTTGCTTTAAAGGCTGTAATTTTAGCTGGTATTAAATCTCTTTTGGTCCAATTCCCATTAAAATCAATGGAAGCCATGTTAGCTTATAACCCCTAATACTTCTAGTCAGCACAAATAGCATGTGTTGGCCATCATATAACGTAACAATGACCATTATATAATTGCTGTGCCTGGAACATAATCCAAGACTCCTGATTTTTTAACTACTAGGCACTATTACCTCCAGACTGCATTATTCAAAGAGCCACTCAGAATCCCTACACTACTATGCAAAGGCATTACTCGGCAAGGATCATGGTCCTACACTCATTTTTTTAACCTTTATTCTATTTTCCTGGATTTTCTACTGAGTAATATTTGTTGAGATTAGCAATTTTTGCCTTTCAGAAAAGGATGGATTATGAACCAGGTAGTGCTATTCAAAATTAATAAGATCGTCCATTTTATTGTAGATTGAGAAGCTACTTATTATGCAATTAAAAGTCAGAATGATGCACACAGCAGAAATACAAAAACACAGAAATAAAGAATAGGAGAAAGGTGCAGTTTAAAAACATTGTTTGGCCAGAATGACAAAAGAAGCTGAGTTAGAAATTCTGCCACAGGAAATCATTACGCTGTGTTCCCTGCTTCCCCTACGATCAGGACAGCAGGAAGATCATGTAAGACTTATGTCACTAAAGTGCTTAAACATACAATAGAGTCCCACTGACTCCAGATGATTGCACCTTGTGCTTAAATGCTTTACTTGATCAAAGATATAGTTAGGGCTTCTGATATTCATTACTGACCAATAAACACTGATCAAACACCCGATAGCAAAAAAGGTGCTTATCCAGTAAGTATCAGAAAAGACACTGGAAATAGTTACTTATATCTAATGGCTTCTCTACACAAAGTAGTGCTGTGGAGTATGGGGGTTATGTCTACACAGCAAAGTTATTTTGGAATAACAGCCATTATTCTGAACTAAGTATGCTAGGCTGCATCTAGACTGGCATGATTTTGTGCAAATACTTTTAACGGAAAAACTTTTCCGTTAAAAGTATTTGCGCAAGAGAGCATCTATACTGGCATGTGCCTTTGCGCAAAAGCATCCGTGCCAGTGTAGACGCTCTCTTGCGCAAGAAAGCTCCGATGGCCATTTTAGCCATTGGGCTTTCTTGCGCAAGAAATTAACGTGGCTGTTTATACTGGCCCTCTTGAGCAAGAATACTTGCACAAGACGGCTTATCCCTGAGTGGGAGCGTAGCAGTATTTGCGCAAGAACCACTGATTTTGTACATTACAAAGTCAGTGTTCTTGCGGAAATACTCGCGGCAAGTGTAGACAGGCGGCAAGATTTTGCACAGAAGCGGCTGCTTTTGGGGAAAATCATGCCAGTCTACACACAGCCCTAGGGTCTACACAGCAATATCATTATTTTGAAATAATTTCAAAATAATGGGCAGCTTATTCCAAATTATGTAAACCTCATTCTATGAGGCGTAATGCATCTTCCGAAATAATTATTTTGAAATAGGGGCTGTATAGACAGGGCAGCTGCAGTTATTTTGAAATAAGAGGCCTCCAGGACTTCCCAAGGTGTCCTGCTGGCTGCTCTGTCTACACTCAGCCAAACTCTATGTAGTATCCTCTTCCCCTGGAGCTCTTAAAGCTGCAGCCGCAGGAAAAAGGACTTGTGGCAAGCAGAAGGCCCCAACTGCCTTAGCCACCCTGCAGCTGCCACTGCCTCAGAATTTACCCAAGATGAGCCAGAATTTACCCAAGATGAGTCTGCTGATCCCTGCCAGCCCTCTAGTGCTCCCAGGGAGAAGTCAGGCATCTCCCAGGAGCCTGCCTGGGCTGGAGAGACATGCATGCCCCTTCCTGGTCTGGTGCGAAGATCCTGGATCTCACTGAGGTCTGGAGAGAGGAGGCAAACCTTCAGGATCTCTGCACCAAACACAGGAACATAGACATCTATGGCTGCATGGCCAAGAGCCTGCCCAACACAAAGGATATGTCCCAACTCAGGAGCAGGTGCAGATGGAGGTAAAAGAGCTCTCCCAGGCATGTGCCAGGGCCAGGGAGGGCAGCTCCTGCTCCAGGGCATAACACCTCACGTGCCCCTACTGTGATGAGCTAGACTGCATCCTGGGGGTTGGGAGGAGTGCCCTTTATGCCCGCACCCAAGTTGTGGATTTGGGGTTCAAGATGCCCATCGTCATCCTTGCGGGAGACAGAGGAGGTGAAGGAAGAGGAGGAGCCAGATGAGGCCAGCACCATCACTGTCCTGACCCTGGAGACGATACCACTTGCTGTGGATGTGTCCCAGGCATTGTCTGAGGCCAGGGAAGGAACATTATGTGAGTGTCATTACGTTCCCTTCACACAGGGGCTGGAGGTGGTAGGTGGCGGGGGGTTGCTAGGCACTCCTCACTCAACCCTTGCAGCCCGGGGATTGTGCGGCAGCAGCAACCTGCTCCTGGCCCCACACAGCCCCAGGAGGCTGCCACAGAGGACCCCTGTGCTATTGGCCACAGGGTGTCTGAAGAGGCCTGCCAAACTCACGACACTGGGGTGGAACACCCTCCCTCAACAAGCCACCTGTAGAAGGAGGCTGGGGACACTGACACACTCACGCTCAGCAATCCCACATACGGACATGCCCTCACTCTCGGGGCAGCATCCACTCCTGGGGTCCCGGCCCGGCTAGAGCACACATGGCCTTGTTTCAAGCATGTCACCTTCAACTGACCTAAGAACTGCTGCTCTTGGCTCACAGATGAGAGTAAGGCTTCAGGCAGTGTCCCCTGGGATGACTGGCCGTTTCTCTTTATTCTCCACAGCCAGACCAGCTGTGGGGGTGGGGAAGGGGGCGTTGACACCACCTGGGACAGCCTCCCGAACCCAAGGGACCCAAAGGTGCCAGAGACTCATGGATGACTTCCAGAGGGAGTACCGTGCGGTACTCCAATCCCTGGAGCAGACCATCGACTGCAGGCTCCAGAAGACATCCAGCTGTGTTGAGACAGCTGGCAGGAGCTGCTGAAACAGGGCTGCACCATGTGTGAGGATGCGTAATCCCTCATTGCCAGCATGATGCCTGCTGCTCCCACTCCAGCTCTCTCTCTAGCTCCTCCTCCCACTCTCTCTCACACTCTTGCTCCTTCCCCAACATCCTCCCTCCCTGGATCACCTCAATGAGGTGTCACTCCCAGCCCCAATTCTGAGCCTCTCCTCATCCCTCCTCCCTCTTCGAGTTCCCTTCCCCCCCTTCCCCTCTCCCAAGTTCTTTCTCCAGTCCCTCCCCAGTTACTTTGACCCCAAATAAAAAGAATCAGAGATATGATTTTTTCCAAAACAAACTTTTGCTTTATTGTCTCAGCAGGGAAGGGGCGAAGGGTGGGAGGGGGGAAGGAAGAGTGTGAGAGGAAAGGCAGTGAAGGGCGATGCACAGGCCTCTAGTGAGGAGGCTCAGGGTAGAGTGTCACTGGGCCCCCTGCAAGAAACTCTCCTTCAGGGCCTCCTAGATGCACACAGCTCCCTGATGGGCTTGACAGATGGCAGCTGTGCGCAGCTGTTCAAAGGCCCTGCGAATGTGGTCAGTTTCCTCCCCTGACTCTGGCAGAAATGCCTCCCCCTTCCTTTCACAAATATTGTGTAGCACACAACACGCAGCCACCACATGTGGGATGTTGCGCTCCCTAAGCTGGGTGAGGAGGCATATGAAATTCACTTTAAAATAGCCAACGGTGCCCTTCATGAGCCAAGGCAAGAGAAGCTGGCCATGTCCCCCACCATGGAGATGGGCATGTCCATGTCCCCAACCCTGATGATTCAGTGGGGGGAAAAATTCTGGAACAGGCTAAAGTTTCACGACATACCTTCCCTGACCACCTGACACAGATGTCAGTAAACTGGCTCCGTGGTCTGTGATGGCCTGCAGGACCATTGAAAAGTATCCCTTCTGGTTCATGAAGACAGATGCCCGGTGGTCAGGGGGCCAGATGGGAATATGGGTGCTGTCTATAGACCCCAACAGTTGGGGAAGCCCATGTTGGCAAAGCCAGTGAAAATGACATCCACGTCGCCGAGGTTGATGACCCTACACAGCAGGATAGTGTTCATGGCCCTGACCACCTGTAGGATACAAACAAACAGAGATTCACAGGGGTGCCAGGGTCCTTGAGAGGTCCCCCAGCCCACTCTCCAATTCCTCCACCACCTCCACACACATCAGGAGCAATCCCCTCACTCACTCCAGCCTCCAGCAGGGCTTTGTGAGAACAGGACTGAAAAAATCTTCTGGGGAGGGAGCTTGCAACCTCCCAACTCCCCTTTCCTTAGGGAACTCCATTCCAGCATTCCCCCCTCCCCCTTGGAACAATAGCCAAGAATGCCATACCTGCATGAACATGGCCCCAATGGTCGATCTCCCCATGCCGAACTGGTTCCTGATGAGTCGGTAGCTGTCCAGCGTGGAAAGCTTCCAAAGGGTGATGGCGACATGTTTCTGGAGGGGGATCACGGGTCTCCTGTGAGTGTCCCATTGCCTCAAGGCAAAGGCAAGCCACGCACAGAGCTCCAGAAATGTATCGTTCCTCATCCTGAAATTCTGGCGCCATTGCTGTCTCCCCAACACTCCACTACGATTCAGTCCCACCAGTCTGCACTGGTGTCCAGACGCCAGAGGCAGCAGTGCATGGTGTGAAGGGGAGCAGCACCCACAGAGATCCATCGAGGGTCTCCCAGAGGAGCTGGGTGTTGGGCTCCTGCAGGGCCTGGGCTGCAGCCTGCAGAAACTGTTGCATGAGTTTGTAGCACAAGCTGCAATAGCCATAGACTGCCCAGAAGCAGCTCTGGCTTCATGTGTGGCAAGCTGAGGTGTCTGCAAGGACAACTGCAGCAGGCAGAAGAAAAGACTTTGCTGTCCCTCGAAGAGGTAAGCCTGAGACATCACTGTACAGGCTCTTTAAGCAAGAGCCTCAGATAGCCTCAAGCAGCAGCCACACAAAGCAACTGCTGACCTGGTGCCCTGCTTGAAATGGTTCTGAGCGGCCTTAAATGTGAGTTAGCGTCCAATCAGTGTGGACGTTCTATTTTTTAAAAAAAGCGCTATTTCAATGTGCATTTGATGTGTAGACACGCTATTTCGGAATAAGCTATTTTGGAAAATATCTTCCAAAATAGCTTATTTCAAAATAAATGTGCCGTGTAGACATAGCCTGGGGTGTGATTTCTAAAGTACACTAATGTACTGTGCCTTGACTGGTCTGTGTAGAGCTTGCTGGAATACACCACAGAATTCCTAGTATTCTTCAAAGTATTGCTGTTTGAAAACAGTGCTATGCTAAAATGCACAAGGTTACATTACAATGAAATTATTCATTAGAGCATCTGGTCTGTGTAGAATCTGTTGGAGCAAACCACAAAATCCCTAGTATGCTTCAAGGTAGTGCTGCTTGAAAACAGTACTATGCTAAAATGCACAAGGTTACATTACAATGAAATAATTCATTACAGCATATATTAATATAATATGATAAAACAGATTACTAAATTACAGAATATATGCAAAAAGAAAGCTCCCCTCAAAACCCAATTTTTTGACTTCCACATGTAGCTTAGAAATTACTAAAAATAAGCTTCAAAATAAAATTAATGAATACTAAAAAAACAAGCTCTACACAGTCAGCAAATAATGGATTTTTATTTACCATGTTATAGTTTAAAATGGTGACTGTTCTATCCGAGTGACTCATTCAAAACATTTACTCATGTATTGGCAGAGATGAATGACAGAATGTTTCACCTGTTTTCACACCCATTTTGTATTTGCTTTTTATGTATATGCCAATTCTGAAGGAGCAGACTGTCAAGAATGACCACAAAAAAAGGATAATTTTAAGTTAGATAATATTCATGGAGAGGAAATGAAACTATAATACAGGAAAGATCTGTTCCTAAGAGTGATGTTCTTTCAATCAAGGAATTTAAAAAATACCTTGTGATTTATATGTTTTGTGAAAACTGGCCAATAAATTATGGGAAAGAGCTTTTTCTAACAAAATATGTTCAACAGAAATTGGCAGACCATAGTATAGTCACATAAAATTTACTGATGAATAATTCTGAATATTTAAAAATTCCAAAAAAAGTTATAAACTGCTTATAGGCAATTTGTAAACAAAAAATAGGCTACATTTATCTACTAAATTATTTGCTGAACGATTTGCTCAGCTCTCATAACTATACACTTACTAATCATATAACATAATAATTACTCAGCTCCAGTTGCTTTATGTGTCGATGATTAATATATGTTAATTACATTTGGATTGAAAATCTGTTTGTTCAAAATGGAAATCAAAACTGATGTGTGCAAACAGAAAGCTACAGTGATGCTCTTCAATGTGTATTTTTAAAAAGCAAGAGCTATATCACAAATTCCTTGTGTCAGGAAGACACCTAAAAATTTTGCACATACATGATCAAATGCTCCTATAAGAAAACTTTGGTTCTGTGGGATTTACTGTCCTTAAAACAACAGACTGTACCTACATCCTACTGCTGTGCTGATGCTTCTAAAAACATTTTACTCTATTTCCTTCTCTTGGCATTGCTATGTCCCCAAAGGGTCTATCCTGAGACCAGTCTTATTCAATTTATTTATAAATAATCTAGAGAAAGGGGTAAACAGTGAGGTGGCAAAATTTGCAGATACCACCAAACTGCTCAAGATCATTAAGACCAAAGCAGACTGTGAAGAGCCTGAAAAAGATCTCACCAAACTAAGTGATTGGGCAACAAAATGACAAATGAAATGTAATGCTGATAAATGTAAAGTAATGCACATTGGAAAAAATAATCCCAGTCATACGGACAAAATGATGGGGACTAAATTAGCTACAACTACTCAAGAGAAAGATCTTGGAGTCATTGTGGATAGTTCTCTGAAAACATCCAATCGGTGTGCAGCGGCAGTCAAAAAAACAAATAGAATGTTAGGAATAATTTAAAAAGTGATAGAGAATAAGACAGAGAATATCTTATTGCCTCTATATAAAGCCATGGTACACCCACATCTTGAATACTGTGTACAGATGTGGTCGCCTCATCTCAAAAAAGATCTATTGGCATTGGAAAAGGTTCAGAAAAGGGCAACTAAAATGATTAGGGGTTTGGAACAGGCCCCACATGGAGAGAGACTAAAAAGACTTGGACTTTTCTGCTTAGAAAAGAGGAGTATATGATAGAGGTCTATAAAATCCTGACTGGTGGGAAAAAGGTAAATAAGGAAAAGTTATTTACTTATTCCCACAATAAAAGAACAAGGGGTCACCAAATTAAATGAATAGGCAGCAGGTTTAAAACAAACAAAAGGAAGTTTTTCTTCACTCAGCACACAGTCAATCTGTAGAACTCCTTGCCAGGGGATGTTGTGAAGACTAGGACTTTATCAGGATTCACAAAAGGGCTAGATAGATTCATGGAGATTAGGTCCATCAATAGCTATTAACCAGGGTGGGTAGGAATGATGTCCCTAGTCTCTGTTTCTCCGGAGGTGGGTGACAGAGGAGGGATCCCGTGAGGATTACCTGTTGTATTCCCTCCCTTTGGGGCATCTGATATTGGCTGCTGTTGGCAGACAGGATACTTGGCTAGATAGACCTTTGGTCTGACCCGGTATGGCTGTTCTTATAGTCTTATGTTTCCTTCTCTGGCACTTCGTAGTAATAACATTGTATTTTAAAAATCACAGTAATATATAATATACATCGAACAGCCATTATCATATGATTTTACACAGACACTTGCAGATAGCCCATGGAATGTTTGGGTATGACATTCAGTGATGGATAGATTAACAGAACTACTTGTTATAATTCATTGACTGTTGCTTTTTTCAATAGCAAAGTGGCAAAAGTTAAAATGTGGTGGTTTTGGAGAATGTCATGCAATCCCACAAAATTATAGAGTATCCTTTTTAATCCAGCTCAAAATTTTGTCTCTTGATGGGCTCTTGAAACAGGAAGTAGAAAAACATTTAAATGTTAATATAAAATACAAAAGGAAAATTGGTAAATATCTTCAGAATCCAGGTCAACATTTTTATACCATGAGTGCCCACAGGTACGCTCCCATATACATATTTAAAGCATTCAAGTGACCAGATATTCAGAGGTGCTAAGTAACCTCAGTTCCTATTAACTTCAGCAATAGAAGGATAATTAGTTTCAATTAGGGTTGCAAAAGATATAAAATGGAGCAGTGTTAAAATGGAGGTCAGAGGTTCTAAGCATTAAATGATCTTCCTGACAGCTTCCAAGGTTAGCAAGCAGTGGTGTTCAAATGGAGAGTCATGGATGACTAGCAAGTGCTCTTTTGGATTAGGAAAAAGAAAGGTGACATTCTCAGAAGTCCTGTAAAGCAAGATATCTAATAATACATGCAAAGTGTCTACCCTAGAAGAAAAATTGCAGTCACAAGGCTCTCTGCTATGCTTTGAGGTATCTCTCTTCTGTCAAGATTTTTAATTGTGAGTATGGATAGAAAGACATGGTTTATAAGTGTATTAGAGAACAATGCTATAGATTGCACCTTGACCTTAACTGCAGCAGAATATCATGCTAGTGGATAGTTTCACTGGGACTTTACACAATAGCCTAGCATTCCAACACACCATGAGAGCCTAATATGACTTATCATAACCTTTTACACATACCATTTATGCCCCTCTCCTTGCATGAGAACCAAATTAGCAGGAAACTGATCATAAAACTCAACAACAAACAACAACCTTGTTGCGGTACTGTCTATGCAATTCATATTTTTACACAGAAAGCAACGGTGACAGCAGCAGTGAAATCACATGCTATGGGGACATGAAACAACGGGGCAAGGGGGAAAGAAAAATAAATTTTAAAAACACGATTTAATGCTATATTTGTACTTGTAATAACAAACTTGTTCCAAGTCATTTCATGGTGAATTAGCGACAGCCTGGAGGTAAGAGACCTTGGTGACCTCTCCACATTAGTCATTACTCCCCAGAAAATGTCCACACCTTGACTGTTACTGATTGAACACTGCAAGTTACAGTGAATAATAAAAGTTACAAATGGGTATAATCTCCTTTAAAACCAACTGTGATCAGTGCTGGGCTTCTTGGTGGTTAGTTCACTTGGTCTGAGCTCTCCTCCCTCTCTGGTGTCTCTCACCAGCAGCCACACCAACATACTGGCAGTCCACCTTTTGTAGGTGAAGACTTGGTTCTTTGGCCAGGTCACTAATTGAGTTTGCTACCTTCTGGGGTAATTGAGTCAAACAAAATTTGTAGAGTCCAACTTCAGCCTGCCACTGTGCTTCTGGAGGTGGTGCAGTTGAAGTTCATTATAGCTGAAGTTAACATCTTCACACTATGCTTTACTGTAAAACAGAAAAGGATATACAAAGAATGCTCTGTCTCTTTAAAGGCCAAATTTAAATACAACAGGATTTCCCTCAGACATACTCAAAGCCTAGACTGTGTATCTCCCAGATACATTCTAGAGAGCTAAAGGAAATAGCTTCCTTTGTGTGGGAGATGGTAGGTGCAGTGGAGGAAGTGTATAGCGGAAGAGGCAGGACTAGGACAGGTAGAAAGACAGGAATAAGGTCAGGTTGCAGATGATGGGACTGAAAGAGGTCAAGTTAGGGAGAACAATCTATACCTACAAGTGAAGCAGCTTGAAAGGAACCCAAGATTCCTGTATCTTACCATTCCTCAGCAAATATCAGTGATACTCATGGGCCAAGTGTTTCATCTTCTTCTATAGCTGGGCCAGGTAGCAGATGACTATCTATTACTGCTTTCAATTGCACTGTTAGCTCAAGTGGTTTGTGTGGCAGATCTAGAGGTTCCAACACTACTGTGCAGATGAATCATGAGGATGTCTATATAGTGCCACAAGATGGAATTTTTAGTTTTTCTGTTCGCTAGTTTTAAAAACCTTGGCAATTAATATAGAAAAATAACTATGCTTAGAAAACACTAGGGAGCTGCACTCTCTGTTTGCTATGCTTGCCTACTCCCTCTCTCTGGCCATTTTCACTTTGCTGAGATAGCCTGTTGATGCTGATGACGTTATGATGTAATTCCGTCACCCAGCAGGAACATTCTGGCACCCATCAGGAAAAACTTTTTTATATATAGAGAGAGATTATTAAGATAGCAAAGTTAAATCAGGTCTTAAAGCTTTTTCAACTGGCACCCAGAAAGTAAAGAACACACCACCATTAGTGATCACTTCTGAAAACTTTGGTTTAAATAACTTGGGGTATGTCTACACTACCCCGCTAGTTCGAACTAGCGGGGTAATGTATGCATACCGCACTTGCTAATGAAGCCCGGGATTTGAATTTCCCGGGCTTCATTAGCATAAGCGGGGAGCCGCCATTTTTAAATCCCCGCTGCTTCGAACCCCGTGTAGCGCGGCTACACGGGGCTCGAACTAGGTAGTTCGGACTAGGGTGCCTATTCCGAACTACCGTTACTCCTCGTTTCACGAGGAGTAACGGTAGTTCGGAATAGGACCCTAGTCCGAACTACCTAGTTCGAGCCCCGTGTAGCCGCGCTACACGGGGTTCGAAGCAGCGGGGATTTAAAAATGGCGGCTCCCCGCTTATGCTAATGAAGCCCGGGAAATTCAAATCCCGGGCTTCATTAGCAAGTGCGGTATGCATACATTACCCCGCTAGTTCGAACTAGCGGGGTAGTGTAGACATACCCCCCGTTATCATTACATGGAAAATCTATGGTATAGGCAGGGACAGAGTCCTGTTCTCCAGGGCGGTCTTCAACTGCCTGAACTATGAGACTATCCTTTTTCTTCTTCTTCTTCTAATCTCTTTACCTCACTCATGTGTGTAGCAAATGAGGCAGAGGCCCTACAGAGAACAGCCTTTGTTACTATAGCATCCTGATTCATCTCCAGAACAGGTTTATCCTTTGAACTGAATGAAGCAGGGCTCCTGAGGAAAAACAGTATGTGTTCATATAACTAAAGTTGGTATTATAATTTGAGGATTAGCGGACATCCTTAAAGCAGGCATTTCTTAATTTCTGAGAGCTCAATTTTATCACTTTAATAATGTTCTTTCAATAGAAGTTTTTTCTGGTCGCTAAGTATCATTTAAACTGGGCCAAGATCTTGTTCTAGCTGTTAAGTGTCAGATACTGAAACACTAGAAGGGTATGTCTACACCTCCTGCAATGAGGACTAACGGTAGTTCGAATTAGGAGCTTTAATTTGAACTACCTAGCCCATGCCGTGCGGGCAGGGAGTCCAAACTACCGGACATTTAAAAATGGCGGCACCCGGGAACATGCAAATAAAGCCCGGGATATTTTAATCCCGGGCTTCATTTGCAAGTTCGAATGACTAAATTAGGCACCCTAGTTCGAACTAGGGTGGCTAGAATAGACATACCCGAAGGAAGTTATCACATGGCAATTTCTTCAACCTAGATTTCCTTCAGTCAACTCTTAACACGCATACACAAAAAGCCCCTATTTCTCCTGCAAGCTAGGAAAGGAGTGCAGGGAGAAAAAGATTTTTTTTTAATTAATTGGGAGACAGCAATGGGTGTCAATTTTCATAATGTGCTAACTAGGGCTATGTCTACACTGCAGAGCAATTTTGGGATACTGGAGGTATCCCAAAATAGCTATTCCACATCTTTTGAGCATGACCATTATTTCGAAATATAATGGGCTTGCAATTCTGACAGCCCTATAAACGTCATTCCACAAGGAGTAAGGAACGTTTCAGAATAGCAATTTACTTCAAATTAAGTGCTGGGTAGACAGTGCCAAATGTCAAAATAAGCTATTTCAAAATTAACTCAAAATAAACCACGCAATTTGCATAGCTGAAATTGCATAGCTTATTTTGAGCTCTGGGTGCAATGTAGACACACCCCAGCTGGTATATCGACCCATCCCTGTTGGGATTCAAACTTGTGCTTCCAGAAATGTTAAGTATTCAAAACCATTGGTTAAGATCATTTTCAGAGCCCATCAGCAACACTAAAGGAGGTGGCTCACAAGTTCATCCCTGAAGGGCCTGAATGTGCAGCTGCTGAAGTTGCCAGCTAGCAGAGAAAGGCAATTACTGTATGTTTATACATGCACCCACAGAAAGGCAAATTAAGTTGATCAGTGTTTAAACCTATTACAAAATTAGTTAATGGGTTTTAAATAGTTTAAAAAAATCTCAATGCTATAAAATAGTTGAAATTGGTAAATGGAAGGGAGAACTGTTGGTAGACTAATATCTCTTCAGAGATTCCAACTGATTATTAAGTTAGACATCCAAATAATAAGGTTTTACTAATTCTATTGTCTAAGGTCCACATTAGCTAATGTGACCTATGTGTAGAAAGGCTGAGTTAGATGGTAATGAATTTCATTCAGAAACATACTTTACAGGAATATAGTACCAAACAACCCAAAATACAAATCTTGTTAGGATATTTATTGCTTAAGTAGCCCCAGGTGTTAATTATTTTTAATGCTTTATAACATTCCAACTTCCTTTCTGATCATAATAAACATGCATTTGCCTAAATTGTGATTTTACAGCACATTTACCTTTTATTCTTTATATGGGATATTTACTCTTCAGTTTCCAAAATATTTTCACATAGCTCTAGCTGTGCAGCTTTCACTAGCTCTAGACAGAATAGTGCACTTAAGTCTCCTTGATCTGCCTTGACAGTAGTGGGGGTTAATTTAGTTTCAGAACTTTACCTGCAACTAGCATTTACAGTTTGTATTTTCTCAAAATTTCAAAAATGAAATTGAAAATCTAACATAAAAGAAGGAATCTCTACAAATGACTAGGGATCCTAGAAAATCATTTGTCATAAAAAGGTGGCATTTGCATTTACAGAGACTCTTTAGTTTGTACGTTTTGTGCAAAAATGAAACCATGTACCAACTGTTAACTACATTTTACCGAAAGTACCAGTGTTACTTATTCAGTGTGCACAACCTCCCTCTCCTGCGGTTGATTTTTGACCAGGCTTGCCAAGTAGGGAGAAGGATTTCCCAGGGACTGATAATACAAAAGGGCCCAGAGCTCCTGGTTGCCACTACTAATACCTTAGCAGTAACCAGAGCGCTAAGCCCTTTAAATAGCTGCCAGAGTGATGACCGGCACGCTCTGGGTAGCACTGAGGGTTGCCAAGCCCCAGTTTCACCCCTTCTACTCACGTCCCTCCCCTACTTCCTGGGACATGGACCATGTCCCTCCCTGCCTTGCCCAGGGGCCCAGGCAGGCTATTGGCTCACTGTTTGAATGCACTTTAAATTACAGTGAATTCCATTTATCTAGTCTAACTGGGATCAGAGCCATATTGGATAATAAAAAATTGGGATAATCAGGGGAATTGGCACAGAGCTTTCTATCCCTTATTTTAAGATGAGTGGCAAGGCTTTAGGCTGTCTGTCTTGGGTAGTGGGGCCTCAGGATGTCAGCTATGGCTGGTGATTTGGTTAATATGGAGAGCTAGATAAGGGAAAATTGGATAAATGGAGTTCAACTGTATATCAATAAAACATTGTGATCCATTGATACCCATACACATTGTGCTTGGGAAACTAAAGTTCAGTGATTCATTTTTATCGTGGAAAAACAGATTTTTATGTTTTTATTGCAGAATTTTGGTTTTTTTTTTAATCACAGAAAACTAGGATCTGGATATAAATGAATTCAGCCATCGCTTGGCATCCCTTTGTGGCCAGGCATGGCATCACAGTTTTCTATCCAGACTTGCCTTCCTGCCAATAGTAACTCCCAAGGTGTATTGGCTTTTCTGCCAGCAACTCAACCTCTTGGCCCAATCGCCATCTTATGTACGAACTGTCATACTGGGTCAGATCAATAGTCCATGTAGCCCAGTATCCTGTCTTCTAATGGATGACAGTGCTAGATGCTTCTGAAGGAATGAACATGTCCAGGCAATTTCTCTAGTGATCCATTATCTTCCACTCCCAGCTTCTGGCTGTCAGAAGTTTAGGGATAGTAAAAGTTTGGGGTTGTGTCCCTGATTATCTTAGCTAGTAGTCATTGATGAACCTATCCTTCATAAACTTATCTTCTTTTAGCCCATTTATACTTTTGGTTGTAAGTTTTCCTTGCCAACAAGTTCTGCAGGTTGACTGTGATGCATGAAGATGTACTTCCTTTTGTTTGATGTAAACCTGCTGCCTATTAATTTCCTTTAGGCTACGTCTAGACTGCAAGCCTCTTTCGAAAGAGGCTTTTTCGAAAGATACTTTTGAAAAAGCCTCTTTCGAAAAAGAGCATCTAGACTGCAAGCAGTACTTTCGAAAAAGCAAGCCGCTTATTCGAAAGAAAGCACCCTGGCAGTCTGGATGCTCTCTTTCAAAAAAGCCCTGTTTGCATTCAAGAACGCCTTTTTTCGAAAGAGCACTTTCGAAAAAAGGCGTTCTTCCCCGTGAAATGAGGTTTTCCGCCGTCGAAAGAAAAGCCGCGTTCTTTCGATTTAATTTCGAAAGAACGCGGCTGTAGTCTAGACGCAGGTGAAGTTTTTAAAAAAAAAGGCTACTTTTTTCGAAAAAACTCTTGAGTCTGGACACAGCCCTAGTGACCCCGTGTTGGTGTTTTATGTGAAGGGGTAAATAACACCTCCTTATTCACTCTCTCCTTCACCATTCATGATTTTGCAGACCTCTTTCATCTGGTCCCTCTGTTGTCTCTTTCGTAAGATGAACAGTCCCACTCTTTTTAATCTGCCCGCATATGGAAGCTGTTCCATACTCCTGATCATTCTCATTGGTCTTCTCTGTACCTTTTCCAGTTTTAATGTATCTTTTTTGAGATGGGGCAACTAGAACTGTAAACAGGATCTTAATATCTATCCCTTTTCTAATGGTTCCTAACATTGTTTAGCTTTTTTGATTGCGCATTGCACATTGAATAGATGTTTTCAGAGAACTATTCACAGTGACTCCAAGATCTTTTTCTTGAATGGTAATTTAGACCCCACCATTTTGTATGTGTAGCTGAGATTATGTTTTCCAATGTGCATTGCTTTTCATGTATCAATATTGAATTTCATCTGCCATTTTCTTGCCGGTCACTTAGTATTGTGAGATCCCTTTGCACTCTGCATTGGACTTCACTATTTTGAGTAATTTAGTATCATCTGCAAACTTTGCTGCTTCACTGTTTACCTCTCAATCCAGATCATTTATGAATATGTTGACTTGCACAGGTCTCAGCACACATCCTGCTATTTACCTCTCTCCACTGACTTTCAGGTTCAGCTGGCAGCCCTCTTCTCTGCAGCTGGTAGGGAACCATATTCCCACCTTTAACTCAGGAATCTAGACCAGGGCCCTGGATAAAATAGGTTTTCATCAGTCTGCTTCACTTCGACTGCAGTTTTCCCTGTGCCAGTTCCTACTGCAAGGCTTCTTGCTTCCACACTGGTTCTCCCAGTTTTTTCTCCATTTAGTCATGTTCTCTTCCCAAGCCTCCCAACCTGGAGGCCTTTTAAGTCTCTTCCAAGTTTTCATCAGGGTCTCTTCCAGGCCTCCTTACCTGAAGAACTTCCCTGCCTGGTCATGGTCCCTCCAAGGCCTCCCTGTCTCAGAAGCTTTCATAAGAACATAAGAATGGCCATACAGTTTCAGACCAAAGGTCCATCGAGCCCAGTACCCTGTCTGCTGACAGTGGGCCAATGCCAGGTGCCCCAGAGGGAGTGAATCGAACAGGAAACGATCACGCGATTTCTCTCCTGACATCCATCTCCACCCCCTGACAAACAGAGGCTGGGGACACCATTCCTTACCCATACTGGTTAATAGCCATTTATGGACTTAGCCTCCATGAATTTATCTAGTTCTCTTTTATAGCCTGTTTCCTCCCTCTTCTGTGTGTCCTTTCCTTTTCTGACTTGCCATCTGACTCAGGGCCATAAAAGAGCCTTCATGCTCCCTGAATTCTCTGCCATTCAACTCTGTCACCACCTGGAATCCATCAGTACTTAAACCTGGACCCTTTTAGGTAGGAATCACCTTCATCAGTGTCGTTTATCATGTCATCAAAGTAGATTTAGCTTCAGGACCTCCTGCTTGAAGGACAAGCCAGTCTATTACATAATGGAACCCTCTTATAGTAAAGAAGTTTTCTGAAAAATGCCAGCACAAAATGTAGGGACACTTTGAGTGGGCACTGTGTTTATATATCTTGTAAATTAGGAAAGTCGTAGGAGCTAATGCCGGGGAAAATGTCACAGGATTTTCAAATGGTATAGACTGTTAGAATCTTTGATATGTGTTTCATGCAAAATACAGTACTTCCAAAAATACATTTCTCTCTAACACCATGTTACATCATAAGAAAGAAGAGGCTGATAAGATGATTTCTTACGAAGAGCAATTGAAAAGACCAGGGATATTTAGTTTAGACAAGAGACAGTGATAGAAATGAAAAAAATAATATACACACAAGAAACTGGACACTTTTATTTATTCCATTCCAATAATAAGAGGCAACAAATTTAAAACCAATAAAAGGAGATTCTTTTTTATAGGAGCTGTGGAATGCATTGCCATAATATATCATTGAGACTTAGGGTATGTCTACACTACCACCCTAGTTCGAACTAGGGTGGTTAATGTAGGCAACCGGAGTTGCAAATGAAGCCCGGGATTTGAATTTCCCAGGCTTCATTTGCATATTGCCGGGCGCCGCCATTTTTAAATGTCCGCTAGTTCGGACTCCGTGCCCGCGGCTACACGCGACACGAACTAGGTAGTTCGGAATAGGAAGCCTAATCCGAACTACCTAGTTCGTGTCGCGTGTAGCCGCGGGCACGGAGTCCGAACTAGCGGACATTTAAAAATGGCGGCGCCCGGCAATATGCAAATGAAGCCCGGGAAATTCAAATCCCGGGCTTCATTTGCAACTCCGGTTGCCTACATTTTAACCACCCTAGTTCGAACTAGGGTGGTAGTGTAGACATACCCTAAGAGTTTAATAGGACTTAATACAGACCCAAGGGTTTATATGGATAATGAAAATATGTGTAGGTACCTACAGTTAAAAAAAATAAAGTTCATGATTCTGCACATAAGCTAACCATAAACTGAAGGTTAAAATGAATCATCCTCTAAAGGCCACTAGAGGGTTTCCTGCACTCTCTTCTAAATTGTATGGTACTGCCCAATTTAAAAGAAAGCATACTTGACTAGACAAACTACTGGTCTAATAAAAAAAAGTAATTCCTATGTTAATTAAAGAACTACTGTCAGATTGAAAAATCACATTTCTATCTGAAAATATTGTACCCTGTAATCCATACAGCTAACATGCCTTTATTATATTCAGCAGTAAAACAAAGAACATACAGGCAGTCCCCGGGTTACATGGATCCGACTTACATCGGATCCCTACTTACAAACGGGGTGAGGCAACCCCACACTAGCTGCTTTTCCCCCTAGCAGACCAGGGAGACGCGAAGCTAGCGCCCGACCCAGCAGACAAGGGAGATGCGGAGCGGCTTTTCTCAGCAGACACCTCAGCTTGAGAATAAAGGACTGAGGGAAGGGAGGTGTGGGAGAATAAAACTGAGCTCTGGAGAAATGTTTGGCTAGAGTTTCCCCTACAATATGTACCAGTTCTGACTTACATACAAATTCAACTTAAGAACAAACCTTCAGTCCCTATCTTGTACGTAACCCGGGGACTGCCTGTACAAGCCTAGATCCTGTAAGACATTAGCTTTGGCAGTTTTCACATAAAGCTTAAGGATGAACTTTGGCACTGAGGGAACAGTCCTGACCTGTCACAACAAGAACTAGGGATCACCAAATGAAATTAATAGGCAACTGGTTTAAGACAAACACAAAGTACTTCTTCACAAAACACAGTGGCTACGTCTAGACTTCATCCCTTTTTCGGAAAAGTGATGTAAATTAGACGTATCGCAATTGCTAATGAAGTGGGGATTTAAATCTCCCGTGCTTCATTAGCATAAAATGGCTGCCACTTTTTTTCGGCATGGAGCTTTGTCGGAGAAAAGCGCCAGTCTAGAGGCGGATCTTTTGAAAAAGAAAGCCTTTTCCGAAAGATCTCTTATCCCTTATTTCAAGAGGGATAAGGGATCTTTCGGAAAAGGCTTTATTTTTTGAAAGATCCATGTCTAGACTGGCGCTTTTCTCCGACAAAGCTCTGTGCCGAAAAAAAAGCGGCAGCCATTTTTATGCTAATAAAGTGTAGGCGATTTAAATCCCCTCTTCATTAGCAATTGCGATACGTCTAATTTACATCCCTTTTCCAAAAAAGGGATGTAGTCTATCTAGATGTAGCCAGTCAGTTTGTGGAACTCTTTGCTAGCGGATTTTGTGGAAGTCAAGACAATAACAGGGTTTTAAAATGAGCTAGACAAGCTCACAGAGCATAGGTCCATCAATGGCTATTAGCCAGGCTGGGCAGGGATGGTGTCCCTAGCCTCTCTTTGCCAGAAGCTGGGAATGATTATTATCTACTCCGTTCATTCCCTTTGAGGCACCTGCCATTGGCCACTATCAGAAGACTGAATACTGGGCAAGATGGACCTTTGGACTGACTCAGGATGGCTGTTCTATGTTCTTATGTTATGTTCTTAAGTTAAAATTTGTTTTTCCAATGGCAAATTATAAGCATTCAGTAAAGCCCCATTATCAATGATGTTTGCAGCTCTGAAGTAGCTTATAAGTCAGCTATATTCTTCAGGCAGCAGGATGTTGTTTTGCTTTTCTCCTAGGCACAATTTTATTTTGAAGTCACCTTTGATTATGGAAATGTGTACTCTTCAATTCATATGAGAGTAAAGGTCACAGTTTTGAAAACTGAACAAACCATAAACTAATGGTTCAAAAAAAGAGCATAAATTCCAAATTCAGAGGAAAGCAAGGTCTCTTTTACTAACAGAAGCTCAGTCCCACACACACAACATAATAAGCCAGTTGTTATTTGAAATAATAGGAGAGAGATGAATGCTGAACACTTTCTTTTGACTCATATTAAGGTAGTTTGTTGTTGTTGTTCGGATTCATTTAACTAAAGAATTGGCCTACAATGCAACACCCTGTGAGCACAAATTACTACATTTTAGGCTGATATATGGGCTTTCCATAAAGTTCCTAAGCCAACTGCTAGAATTATTCAATGTGTGGGGGTGTGTATATATATATATATATATATATATATATATATATATATATATATATATATATAGACATAAAGAAGTCAGACAGCAAATCTGGCACTCAAATAAAAACACTGATTTTTGACCACACAGATTTTTAATTAATTTTCTTATATTTATTGTGGATTATATAGGCCAACCTCATTATTTCCTATCTGCCTAAATAAATTTTAAAAAATCTGCCTAGTATGCTAGCTATTACACAGCTTCTCCCGGAAAGAGAACTTTTTGTGCTCTACCTACAAATTCAAAGACCAAGTTGAAATTTCCCACTAAAAATAATATATTATTAAACTAGAATTTGCCAGAGACACAAAACCAACACCAAGAGTTCAATTATTTAAAAAACCCACCAAGACAGGTATTTTGCAATTGTGCTATGTATGTGTCACACAAAACAAACGCGTGCATTCAGAGAGGCAGATCTCACTTGGTGTATATTATCATAATTCCATTGGATTCGATTAAATTCTGACAATTTACAACAGCTGAGCATCTGTCTTTAAATGACTAATATAAGCAGTAACCAGTTACATTATGCTACACAGAAGCTAGATTGGTTGGCATAATTTTGCTAAACCTCATGACATTCTACTTGGAATATCCAGTATTTCAGAAACAACTTGCAAACCCAAGTTCCAACTTCATTGTTAACCAAGTTTTCAATGGGTTGTCTGTAAAGCAGAATTGACTTAAAATCTATCACTGGCTGAATTTAAAAGTTGCAGAGTCTATACCAAGCACCTTTACAAAAGTAACTTCTCTGTAATTACAGATTTGTGTGTCCACCTGTCTGTCTGTCTGCAAGTCCATTTGTTGAAGAACTCCTCCTAAATGGTAACAGCTAGGACCACAGATTTAGTATGCAGCTTCCTCCTATCCTAACGTGAAGCATGTTCAGAGTTTGGTTGTGCCAGGAAAATGGGATGTTCCAGGAATTTGTTTGTTTTCCATAATGTGGAAAAGGAGAGGGAAGAAAGAAGAGGAGAGTGATTGTCACAGTCAGCACTAGGGACAGTAAGTGCAGGGGACAGCTAGATTGCACCATAAGGGAGTGGCTAGCTGAGGATGGAGCTCACCATATTGCCTGCTATCAGCCAAGGTAAGTGGCCCCTCTGCTTCAAACCTCTCCCCCTGGTCCTTGGCTCCAGTGCCTTACAGCGGGTAAAGGGAAGCCTTGAACCTCAGCCTCAGTGTCACAGCCCTCCCAGGAGCACCAAAGGCCAGACCCCACCTCCCCAAAACCCAACAGTGCCCCCCTATCAGCACCACTGAGCCACCCAACTGGCCACAGCTGACTGGCCTGCACAGCCCCACCTTCTCTCACTGGACTGGGCCTGGGAAGCTCCAGTGTGGCTTCCTGCTCCTGGCCTGGGCCCAGTCCCCACTCCAGTGGCCCTGTGCTCCTCTCCAGCCCTGGGCCAGGCCTGGAGTGTACCAGTGGGAGGCATGTGTAGGCTCCCTCCCACCTCTGGGCTGAACGTGGACAATGCCAGGCAAGTCTCCTAGTAAACACTATTTATAATAATGAAAACAAGGCCATACACTAGAGAACGAGAAAGATACCCTGCACCTGTAGAATACCATATATGTATTTAAAAAGTTGTATCTTGCAATTTTAGGACCATAGCCTCAGCTTCACTGATTTTAATAGAGCTCTACCAATGTACACCATCTGAGACTATGTACCATGGGTCTGATGATCCTAGCCCTTTGAAATCCTGACAGAAACATGTTCATGAAGGGGGCAAAGTGAATACACACTGGAAAATTGGAAGGACCATAGGAACTGAATCATCAATGGGTAAACAGTAGAACATTGTTCAATTGCTGGTACTTTATTCTGAAATGGACCTCTCACTTGTGGGTTTATAAGAGCAAAAGATATGGGTGTACCAGCCAAATGTTAAGGCAGTTCTCCCTCAGCAGACTAGGAAATCAATCAGTTCCTGTTTACTACACATTGATGGAAGCCTCCCCTACTGTGTATGAACTGAAAACTATAAATCTTATCTAGCTGGCTAGGCAGATTTGGGTGCCCACTGAGCACTCCAGCACCCTGCCATGGGAACAGAATTGAGTCAATGATCACTAAGTCTCATGGGATGGGAGAAAGGGAAAAGGAAAGTGCGACAGGAAGACAAACAGGTCTTGGTTTCTGAAGCAGAGCATAGGCTCAGCATTGTCACACTCGTTCCTCTTGGGTTGTGGTGGAGAAGGAAAGAGGAGCAAGCAAGCCTGGGCAGAACATTTATGCTCTTGCAACCAGATGTTTACAGTTTGTCAGAGTGAGCCTGGCCAACACATTTTGATTTGGGATGGTAAGTGCAGTACCTGATAATAGAATGGAGGAGGAGCGCATAGCCCACACCGACATGGACACAGCGCAAAATGAGGATAGACACATGTCTGGAATTAAACAATAGGGGTATGTCTACACTACCACCCTAGTTCGAACTAGGGTGGTTAATGTAGGCAACCGGAGTTGCAAATGAAGCCCAGGATTTGAATTTCCCGGGCTTCATTTGCATATTGCCGGGCGCCGCCATTTTTAAATGTCCGCTAGTTCGGACTCCGTGCCTGCGGCTACACGCGGCACAAATTAGATAGTTCGGATTAGGCTTCCCGTTCCGAACTACTATTACTCCTCGTGGAACGAGGTGTACCGGTAGTTCGGAATAGGAAGCCTAATCCGAACTATCTAGTTCGTGCCGCGTGTAGCCGCAGGCACGGAGTCCGAACTAGCGGACATTTAAAAATGGCGGCGCCCGGCAATATGCAAATGAAGCCCGGGAAATTCAAATTCCGGGCTTCATTTGCAACTCCGGTTACCTACATTAACCACCCTAGTTCGAACTAGGGTGGTAGTGTAGACATACCCTAGGTTGCAACTATTATCAAATTTCAACACAGGGGAGTATGGCTACCCACTCCATCACTCATACACTCTTATACCAGGCTTTTAATGTGTTCCAGTGCAGGAGTTACAGGGACCCTTACCATAACTGGTGCCAGGGCTCCTTACCATATAACCCATAATGCAGGGTAGGCTCACCTCAGCTTCCCCCACAAGGACTCAGCTTGTTTGGAGTCTTAGCACCGTCCTCCTTAGGAGGGGGACAGAGAATAAATGAGGATGGGAACTTTTGACCATGAGGGCCACAGGGTCTGATCTCAGTCCATTAAGGCCATAGGGTCTCACTCAAGGCCAAAACCAAAATCCCAGGTCTTTGAACTCAGAGAACCATTCATTTCATTCTTTTAACCACATGGAAAACCAACCACCAGTTGTGAGGATTAAACACCTGCATCTCAGTATCTTACTTAAGCCAGGTCTACACTTATGTCAAAATCAATGCTCTGGAGATCAATCTGCTAGGGTTTGATTTAGCGGGTCTAGTACAGACCCACTAAATTGACCATTGATGGTGCCCCCGTCAAACCTGGTCTTCTAAGGGTTTGCCAGGAGTAAGGGAAGTCAGGGGGAGTAATAGGAAGTCAATTCCCCACCTCCTGCAGTGGGGAATTCCACATAATTCGACTTAAGGTATACTGACTCCAGCTATGCTATTCATGTAGCTGGAGTTGCGTATCTTAGGTCAACTTTGTCACATAGCTTAGACTTGGCCTTAGATACTAAGTGCATTCCTATTTAACTCACTGTGCCTTGAAGGTGCTGTCATTGACCGTTGGGAGAAAAAAAATTGTCTAGTCCCCTCAACAGGCAACTGTCTAGATTTGAAGCATCTCTCAGGCTGCTACAATGGAGTCCTGAAAGAGGCTCTGTAGGGCCTCTATGCTAGGTTAAATTCTGAGAACTGAGGAATGATGGCCAATCAGCATCCCCTCCACCAGCTGGCCAATGAATACCAGGGACTCCTGGGTAAAGAGCTACCAATTCTTCTTTGGCAAGTGTCTCTTTCCCTTGCTCTTGGGATTATCCTTTCACTACTGGCCCCATCAAGTTCCCTTACTTACTGATGCAGGTGGGTGTGGTGGAGTGATGGAGCACAGAACAGAGCAACCTTATAACTCCTTTGTACCCACTATGAATACTGTCACTGACTGAAGCTGAAGAGGAAATTTCAACATGCAGAACATAATTAACCAAATGGGATACCAAAAAGTAATATCCTTATTTTTGTGAAAAATTCTATGGGAAATTCAATGGTCAATTATAAATCTCATCTGAGAAGTCAGCAAGCCCAGTAGAAGAGTACCCCAGCACCAAGCTGGGATGTTGGTTCAACACCATGTCAGGGAAATGTGCTAGCCTACTAAATCATCAGCACTACTTCCAGCTCTACCAGACTTAGAGATCTCCCATATGAACGTATTTATACTCCAAGAACTGAGATCAGAAACTGAGCTGGAGTGGATCCAGGCGATTACACATACAGTATATTAGGTCCCAGCCAGTTTAGTCATTATAATGTTGTTTGTGGTGTTTTTCATTGACTCATAATACTATGAAAAAGTAAATAGTTTGTGTTTTCCTTGTTTTCAGTTTCTCCATCCATGAAAGCAGCAACTAAATTGTCATTGTTTAGAAATAAAATAGTTTTATAGATGTAAGCAGGGGCTGATTGACTGCTTGCTATCAGCCAGCTAAAAGAGAGAACTGCCCTGGGGGTGGGTATGCTCACTTCAATTGTGTAGCCCTGCAAGATAATTAACTGTTAACTGTTGATATGTAAATACAGCTCATGCCAAGAGGGGGAAGGAATCCGAGGTGTAGTTATGTAAATCCAATTCAGCCAGGGCTGATGGAGGATCAGTGTTGGAATAGTATCAGAGGGGTAGCCGTGTTAGTGTGAATCTGCAAAGGCGTTGAGGAGTCCTTTGGCACCTTAGACTAACTGAAGTGTTGGAGCATAAGCTTTCGTGGGCAAAGACCCACGAAATGCATCTGACGAAGTGGGTCTTTGCCCACGAAAGCTTATGCTTCAACACTTCAGTTAGTCTATAAGGTGCCACAGGACTCCTCGCCGCTAGTGTTGGAATAGAATGTGATGTATTGTAATTAATTTGGGGCTGTTGTGGGGGTCACAAATCATGCTACCCCTAAATGTGAGAACTGTAAAATATGACACCAGTGCTTGAGACACCCTCATTGTAAGAGGTCTCAGAGGAACAATCCTCCCCCTTCCAGAGTTGAGTGAACTGAGTTGAGGGGAGAAAGGGCTAAAGGGCTTGAGTCAGCCTGCTTCATGCCTTTCAGCTGTGAGCTGTAAGACTGGCTCAACCTGCCTCTTTCCCCCTTGTTTTAAGGACAGATCTAAAGCAGACTCCATGAGGAGTCTTTTTGCTAGTCCAGTGAAAGCTGGAATCTTTTGCCAGCCTAGATGGAGGCTAAAGAGTTGAAATTACTAAGAGCTGAAGTCACTGGTTCAGCCTGGAGCCAGACCCATTGCAGTCAGTGGAGCGGCTGGTGGGAACGGCCGGTAGGAGCAGCGGCAGGTGGCCATTGGAGCGGCTGGTGGGAACGACTGGCGGGCTGCAGAGGCAGCACACAGGTGGCATCACATCAAGCTCTATGAAGGAAGTTATCAAGGTGATGTGCCTGGGTCTGCACTGACTGGACAGAACTGTAAGTGGGCCGTTTGAAGTAGGGTATGGGGAAAATTTAGGTAAGTGAATGGAACCCTTACCTTGTTAGACTAGTGAACCTGAGAGGCCAAGGACATTGCTCAATCCATTTAAGCTGGGACGGTTACTTGTTATGAACTCTGTTCGTGGTATTTTCCCAAGTTAATGCCATGTCAGTTTTCTCCCTATCATTAAAAGTTTATTTTCTACACTCAGACTGTGCTAGTGAGTGGGGAAGCATTGCCTCTCAGAGGCGCCCAGGGGTGTGTGAATTTCCCAGGCTACTAGGTGGGGGCTCAAGCCGGTTCTGTGTGAGATGGACCCCTAGATATTGAACCCGGCCCTGGTTGCTGCCAGCCCTATCCGGCAGAAAGGTTACATAATGTTTCCTTAATAGCCTCTAAAAATATTCTGCCCTGCCTCTTCCCTCCCCGATTCTGTGCCCTTGTTATGTAGTCTATGTAGATTTATGATTTATATGAGAAACAGACTATATTCTACAAAAGCGACGAGGAATCCTGTGGCACCTTATAGACTAACTGAAGTGTAGGAGCATAAGCTTTCGTGGGCAAAGACCCACTTCGTCAGATGCATGTAGTGGAAATTTCCAGAGGCAGGAATAAATATGCAGGCCAGGATCAGGCTGGAGATGATGAGGTGATCCAATCAAGGAGGATGAGGCCCACTTCTAGCAGCTGATCTGGAGGTGTGAATTCCAAGGGAACAGAAGCTGCTTTTGTAGTTAGCAAGCCATTCACAGTCTTTGTTTAATCCAGAGTTGATTGTGTCAAACTTAAAGATGAACTGTAGCTCAGCAGTTTCTCTTTGAAGTCTGGTCCTGAAGTTTTTTTGCTGCAGGATGGCTACTTTTAGATCTGCAATTGTGTGTCCAGGAAGATTGAAGTGTTCCCCTACAGGTTTTTGTATAAAGGTGTGTCGATTTGTTCCTGTGTTTGTTTAGGGAGTGTCCTGAGCAGATGGTGCAGTTTCTTAGTGTATTCCTTAGTGGGATCTGAGGAAAGTGGCCTGTAGAATTTGGTATT
The DNA here is from genome assembly GCF_052426305.1 of Pelodiscus sinensis. Taxonomy (NCBI): domain Eukaryota; kingdom Metazoa; phylum Chordata; order Testudines; family Trionychidae; genus Pelodiscus; species Pelodiscus sinensis. The sequence continues at coordinate 24,028,179 of NC_143052.1, read as the reverse complement.
GGAGAGTTGTCTGGCAGCCTCCTTTAGGTAGTCAGGCCTGTTCATGATGACAACAGCACCTCCTTTGTCAGCCTCTTTGATTATAATGTCAGAGTTGTTCCGGAGGCTGTGGATGGCATTGCGTTCTGCACGACTGAGGTTACCAGGCAAGCAATGCTGTTTTTCCACAATTTCTGCCTGTGCACGTCGGCGGAAGCATTCTATGTAGAGGTCCAGACTGCCATTTCGGCCCTCAGGAGGAGTCCATGTGGAGTTCTTCTTCTTGTGCTGTTGGTGGGAAGGTATCTGTGTGTCAGTGCACTGTTCAGTGTCGTGTTGGAAGTATTCCTTGAGTCGGAGACGGCGAAAGTAGGCTTCCAGATCACCGCAGCCAAGTAGCCATCCTGCAGCAAAAAAACTTCAGGACCAGACTTCAAAGAGAAACTGCTGAGCTACAGTTCATCTTTAAGTTTGACACAATCAACTCTGGATTAAACAAAGACTGTGAATGGCTTGCTAACTACAAAAGCAGCTTCTGTTCCCTTGGAATTCACACCTCCAGATCAGCTGCTAGAAGTGGGCCTCATCCTCCTTGATTGGATCACCTCATCATCTCCAGCCTGATCCTGGCCTGCATATTTATTCCTGCCTCTGGAAATTTCCACTACATGCATCTGACGAAGTGGGTCTTTGCCCACGAAAGCTTATGCTCCTACACTTCAGTTAGTCTATAAGGTGCCACAGGACTCCTCGTCGCTTTTGCAGATTCAGACTAACACGGCTACCCCTCTGAGACTATATTCTACTGTCACATTTGTCCACTGGATTTACAAATAGTTTAGAAAGTTTGCCAAATATGAGTCAGTGTAACTTGTAATATTTATTTGCTCTCTCTCATGTCATTTTAATCCCCTAAATAACAAGCTTAGGCAACATATTATTGTAAGGCTTTGTGAAGTTTATTAATATTTATTTAGATTTATTTTGGGGGAAAAGTATCCAAATGTAGCTATGTAAGATAACTGCACATTATACATATTTGATTTGCTGGCTCATTGAGAAGAGCATTTGAAAAAAGAGAAGAGTATTAATGCAGACTACAAGAGATTAGAGAATCATTTACCAATGTAGAAAAGCAAGTTGCTTGCAATGCAGTTTCACATTCTTTTTCAGTACTGACAACACAACACACTATCATTTAAAGTGTCAGTGAAGAATGACATGTGATTTGTATTCAGTTTTCCAGTTACCTACCACTCAAATAAGAGTGTGCCTTCAATTTTCATAAGAAATACTTTCATGGCTTTCTCGTTTAAAGTAGATTATTTAACAGCACTAAGTATGATAATATGTTTTCTTGATAAATCACTTGGATTCTGTATGAAGTACATACACGCAAACTTGGGAAAAACATTGCTTTTTGCTGTGTGAAGCCACCTATTTTGTTAGCACTCAGTGGAGTAACAATGGTGACAGAAATGGTTTCTATGGCCTTTATTCTAAATTGGGCACAGATATCCTCAGCTTGTATAAACTGTCACAGACAGACAGTCATTGATTCAATGGAGGGATGGAAACTGACACTAGCCAAGGAGCTGCTCCTTGGAGCATTTTGAGGAAGAAATGACTGGCATTCCTTTTATGACCACACTGCGGCTGGGGCAGATTTCCCAGTGTGGATAGATAGACACACGCTAGCTATTTTCCAGCTACTGCATGAAAAATAGCAATATAGCTGGGGATAACATAAGAAATGCTTGAGTACAAAGTCACCCATATCTCTGAGTACATACTAGTCCAAACCACTGCCATATTATGCTTGCTACACCGCTATTTTTAGCACAATGGTTTGAGCAGTGCTAGCAGGTTTCCATCTAGTCGCACCAGGAGCAACATGTCCAGCTGCAGTGTAGACATACTCATACGATAGTCACTATGAAAAGGTCACCATTTGTCAGCTGTTACTATATCACTGTTTCTGAGGCACCATAATTAGCTCTCAAGTGTGCAAACTCAATCACACTAATGTAAATGGCACTACTCATCTATAGAAAGTTTGTGCGGGTCTAAACATTTGAAGACTCATGGTTTTGTTTACCATTGTAAATATAGGAGCATATTGTGGCATACTGGATGCCACAGTGTGATAAATGTATATTGTCATTTTAATGGCAACCGTTATTAAGCACATTGTATAAGAAAGTGAGAGGAGGAAGGGATCAGAGGGAGCATCTGTCAATTCTTGTATTGATTTACAGCACATTTTTAAAATGAGAAAAATCAAATTAAAAAAAGTACAAAATATTAGGTTTAACTTCAATGAGCAAAAAGATCCTTTTACCTATATCTGTCTCTCTCATATGTGACACTTGTAAAACTAAAAATACATATTTCAGATTAGATTTTCCTTACCCCTGCTCACATACATAACTTCAGTAAATTTTAGGTCCAAATGATTTAAAGACATTTTTGTCACCTCTCCTTTGCATTCTGGAGACAGAAAACTCGTATTTTATTGCATTTCTAGTCAACAGTATGAAAGTAGCTGTTGCAGCAAGAATCAGATTTACACAGAGCTTGACTGATGGCACTGAGGAGAAAGAAGATTCTGAAAGCTTCATCTTCTCCGAAATACAATAGAAATATATTTTATTAGCATGAGGTTTAGATGGTTGCATTACTTATGAGTGATGAAGTCCTGAGAGGGAGATCCAGGTCATTCAGAGCGAGTGCCAATAAAGATTCACTTTACTACTCCATCAAGTATACTGTAGATGTCAAATATTATACAGGCAGTCCCCGAGTTACGCGGATCCGACTTATGTCGGGGCTTTTCTTGCCCCGGAGGACGGGAGCGGCGGGACGCCCAGATGGGCTGCGGTCCGCTGCCCCCGTCCTCCGGGGCGAGAAAAGCTGCTCCCCGTCTCCCTGCTCTGCAGGGAGACGGGGAGCAAAGCCTTGGAGCTCGCCCGCAGTGGGACAGCCCGGGTGCGCTTGAGCTGTCCCCTGCGGGCGTGCTCCAAGGCTTTGCTCCCCATCTCCCGACCAGCAGACCAGGGAGATGGGGAGCAAAGCCTCGGAGCACGCCCGCAGTGGGACAGCCCGGGTGCGCTTGAGCTGTCCCCTGCGGGCGTGCTCCAAGGCTTTGCTCCCCATCTCCCGACCAGCAGACCAGGGAGATGGGGAGCAAAGCCTCGGAGCACGCCCGCAGTGGGGACAGCTCAAGGCGCTGCGGGCGTGCTCCAAGGCTTCGCTCCCCGTCTCCCTGCAGACCAGGGAGACGGGGAGCAAAGCCGCGGAGCACACCCACAGGGGGACAGCCCAAGCGCACCTGGGCTGTCCCGCTGCGGGCGTGCTCCAAGGCTTTGCACTCTGTCTCCCTGCAGACCAGGGAGACGGGGAGCAAAGCCGTGGAGCACGCCCGCAGGGGGACAGCCGCGGCGCGCCTGGACTGTCCCGCTGCCCGCCTGCATGCTCTGTGGCTTTGCTCCGCGTCTCCCAGGTCAGCAGACCAGGGAGACGGAGCAAAGCCGTGGAGGACTTGGGCGGTCCCACCACTCCCGTCTCCCTGGTCTGCTGGGGGGGAGGGGTGCAGCTAGTGCCCCCCCAGCAGACCAGGCTTTTCTTGCCTACCCCTGAGGTAGAGCATCTGGGGGCTGCCGGGTTGGTCCCGCAGTGCCGCTCCAGACCAGCCCGGCAGCTCCCCAGCTGCTCTGCCCCAGGCATCCCCAAGTCAGCCGCTGCTGAAACTGACCAGCGGCTGACTATAGGAAGCCCGAGGCAGAGTTGCTCTGCCTCGGGCTTCCTGGAATTAGCCGCTGATCAGTTTCAGTAGCAGCTGACTTGGGGACGCCTGGGTTTCTTAAGTTGAATCTGTATGTAAGTCAGAACTGGCATCCAGATTCAGCCGGGGTTGAAACTGATCAGTTTCAGCAGCAGCTGATGCCAGTTCCGACTTACATACAGATTCAACTTAAGAACAAACCTACAGTCCCTATCTTGTATGTAACCCGGGGACTGCCTGTACAGAAAAGCTATTATTGCAATGTATCGGGGGGATTGTTAACAATTTTAATTTAAGGGATTACTGGTTTTGTAAATCCTCTCTATGTTGGACCTCCCTGGTCCAGCACCCTCTGGACCTGACTGGTCCTGGATAAGGGATTTTTCCAGCTGGGATTTATGGCCTGCCTGCTGTTGGCTCCACCCCGGCTCTGCTGCCTCATTGGGCTTCCTGGTTCCCTCAGGCAGCCAAGCTGTGTTGCATGCTGAATTCCCACCCCACTCTGCATCGGGCCAGCCTCCTGCCCTCCTCCCTTCATCATGCTGGGCTCCAAAGCCCCTCACCCCTGCAGTGCACTGGGACTTCTCTGATCCTGGAACTTTGTTGAACCAGAGAATTCTGGTTTATAGAAGTAAAACCTGTACCACTAAAGCCAAACAACTTAATTGCCATGAGTCCAACTGGACAGGGTCAGAATGAGCTACACAAAACAACCTAAAGTGCCCTGATATAGCTTTTACATTGCTAAAAATATTATGACTTTAAAGTCTACTAACTTAGGCCTTACTGGGAACAGAAGCCAGGACTAGAAAATATTATTTTCTATTTTTGGCCCATCAAGACAGCAAGACACTGGGCTTTTACACAGAAAAGCTGTCAGTGGTGGGGGACTGCAATTTTAGCCAATTTTTTGTTGTATAGTCGTGGTAAATAAAATCCCCATTTGGGGATGGAGAAAACATTTCACTGGCAGACTAATCTAGAAACAGTTATGGCTGCTTGTGCAATATATCTGGGCATGAAGCCTTTAGTGCTTAGGAATTTCCAGCTGGCACAGAACACTGAAGCTTGTGTCCTCAGCAACATTGCCTACCATGAAGACATCAAAGCTGTCCCCCACTCCCTATGCTGGTTACAAATAGAGTATCAAAACACTTTCCAGATCCCCGTGTTCACGTCCAGGGTGCTCCATGGCATGAGTCCAGGGTATGTAAATGTTTGACTGAAGCGATGGGATGAAGAACGTCATTGACTAATTTGCTCCTTTTGTACAACAGAGCTTTCTACAATAAGGTTAAAGCTCATCTGCTTTGGAGACAGAACTTTCTTGTGAGTCAGCCTCAGTATGTAGGATAAACTTTCCCAGGAACCATCACTAACCTCCTTACCTTCTACCCTAAGTGCAAGTGCCTTTCTTTGACCTTGCCTTCTTTGACATAGATACATAGCATTGTGATTTTTATTTTATGTATCATCCCCAACCATAACACTCAACTGCAAACATTTCTCCACCTATGGTGAAGATGAGAGAAAAATACATGACAGATGTGTAGTCATGCTGCTTAATACACTATTCGATGGTGCTCAGATACTACTATGATGACCATGGTACAAGGACCCAAACAGAACAGAATAGAAAGCTACTTGGGAGTTTGGACATTACAACAAGTCCTGGAGGAAGAAGGTCTTGTAGGCTGCTAGCAGGTGAGGTGATCAAAGATGCAAAATAAATTCATTTATCACATGGGTTCCACATCCATATATGTGGTTTGTACATGTATATGTATATTTTGTATGTAATATTACAATATTCATAAATTGGTTTAAAACTCTGTCATAACCATGAAGGCTGACTAGCAGCCTGGTGGCTAAGGGGTTAACTGAGGCTCCTGTCTCTAGCCAGGTATCTGGTCAAGCAATAACAATGCAGGTAGGGATTTCAAACTGGGACAAAGGATTTTTTAACTTTTCACTCCTTTGTCTGAGTTAGAGCGGTTTCTTCCAGGTAACAGGGAGATGGGAAGGCCTGTCTGGAATTCTTATATATGTAAGTAGGGCAAGGTGTAGATAATCCATCAGGTTTTGTAGTTTTCTGGTTTGGGAATGTGGAATTTATGTCTGAGCTGTTCAAAGTGTATTTAAAGTGTACCTTTTACCTTTAAAAGTGTTTTCCTTTTGTACTTAAAGTCCTGAGTCCAGGGGATCCCCCTCAGTATCTAGATTAATTGGTGGCTCTTTTCCATCTAGTCACTATGCTGGCAACTATAATTTGGTTTTGATAATAAAAGTTTGCTTCTTTTTTTTATTAACCTGGTATTGGCTCATTTCTGTGTCCTGGAAAATCTGTCTGTGGGTATCTGCATACCTCTGACTAAGGGGCAGCTACCACAGACTGCAGCTTGTATTTTTTATTTTCTTTTTCAAGCTCCTTGGGGAAAAGAGCTTGAGGTACTCCTAAGGTTTTAGGGAGGAGGTTTCCCAAGTGATCTCTTCCTTGGCTTCTTTGGAATACTTGGGTAGTGGCAGCAGTTTTTACTCTCCAAAGTCCGGGTATTAGGATTTTGGGGGGAATTTTTGTACTAAAGCCTGGAGAGATAAGGTTTTGGGGTGCTTTTGCAGGCCCCCACTTTTGCATTTGTTGTGCCAGAGTGGGAAACAGCCTTGACATGGTGGCAGCCTTGACAAACCCCAAACTAGTGAAAAATCAGTTAAATATATGTTCAAATGTAAAAGATACAAATACTTGGGAAACAGTAGACACTATTTTGTATGAAACATTATAAGTATATTAATTGATCCTAACACATACCTTCCCATGGCATCACCTCTTCTGAGCTTGGTAATGAGCTCAAGACATCTGCTTGGGACATCTGGCATCCATAACAGGACCCAACACCTCTATTTGCTATGACCATGTTCTACATGGGCAGACTCCATACTGGTACAGGGTCTGCCCTGATGCATCACATTGTGGAAGCAGTGGCACAGGTGCAGCAAACAGAGCTGTAAACAGAGGAGTTTGAGTGGAAGTTCTGGGTTTGTTTGGCATTTGTTTAGGTCTTTTTGTTTTCCTCCCCTTGATAGGAATGTAGGCAGGAAGGTTACGACAGGTACAGATGCAGCAATGACAGTGACCAAAGCCATAGAAGAGACAGTGATGATAACTGGATGTAGAAGCTGAGGGATGTACATGATCCTAGAGTGGGTACTTGACAAGAGCTTTATATGAAGTGCTACTTGATAAAGTTGATGAAAGAGAAGATCTGAGGTGTGGAGATGCAGGTGTAAACTACAGATGAGTGGTGAAGAGGGGGGCTGAATAGCTGATAAAGCAAAGGCAAGAGGTGGCTGAAGGGAAAAGTCGAGGCTTGCAGATGTTAGCTGGGCTGGAGAACTGTCAGAATAGACTATTGGATGAGGAAAGTGGCCAATGGAAGCATGTGACTATGAAAACCATGCAGAAGAAAAGACAGGCTAGTGAAGGAGAAATAGAGCAGATTTGTTGAGTTGGAAAATGAAAAAGGGGCAGAGTAGTCAGTCAAAGAAAGTGGGAGGGCAAGAAAGAAGACCAGCTAGTCCTGCAGGAAGAGGGAAAGAGTCAAAAGAGATAGCCAGACTTCAGATCTGAAGTAGGATATAGCATAACTCATGTAAGATTGTAAGAACAAAAGACAAAAGGACTTGCAACCAGAAAGAATGGGAGGAAGCCCAAAGAATCACACTGGGAGCAGGAGGAGACAGGTCTATGTGATGGATGAGTCCCTACTAAGAACAGATAGGCATGTCACCAGAGCTCATCCAGAGAACAGAGGGTACGTCTACACTACAACGTTAATTCGAACTAACGGATCTAGACTAAAAAACTAGTTCGAATTAGCGTTTTGCTAATTCGAACTAGCATGTCCACAGAGAGTGGACCCTGAACCAGGCTTAAGGATGGCCGGAAGCAGTGCCGGCAGGGCATCAGAGGAGGACTTAGATCGTGGAGATGCTGTCTCAGGCTAGCCGAGGGCTGCGCTTAAAGGGTCCCGACCTCCACCCTGGACACACAGTTCTCAGGGGTGCCCCGCTTGCAAAGCAGTCCTGACTTGGAGTGCCCGGAGTACCCACACTGGGCACATCACAGCACTCGGCCATCAGACCGGCTGCACTTGCTGCAGGCTGCCATCTGGGGAGAGGGGGCAATTGGGGGGCTGCAAGAGAGCTTCCACCCCCAGAAGCCCGCAGAGCCAGCCCAGTCCTCCCCATCGGGGGCTCGTACCCCATTCCTCCCTCACCTCCTTCCACTTACCCTTCCCTAGCCCCCCTTCCTGATGTACAAAATAAAGGACAATTGTGTTCAAAAATAGAATCTGTCTTTATTGAACAAAACTGGGGGAGACTGGGAAAAGGAGGTGGGAGAGGGGAAGAGAGAGGGTGGGAGAGGGGAGGGCAACTAAAATGATCAGGGGTTGGGAACAGGTCCCATATGAAGAGAGGCTAAAGAGACTGGGACTTCTCAGCTTAGAAAAGAGGAGACGGAGGGGGGACAGGATAGAGGTCTCTAAAAGCAGGAGTTGGGTGGAGAGGGTGCATATAGAAAAGTTCTTCATTAGTTCCCATAAAGAAGGACTAGAGGACACCAAAGGAAAGGAATGGGTAGCAGGCTTCAAACTAATAACAGAAAGTTGTTCTTCACAAAGCAAAGAGTCAACCTGTGGAACTCCTTGCTGCAGGAGGCTGTGAAGGCTAGAACTAGAACAGAGTTTAAAGAGAAGTGAGATCAAGTCATGGAAGTTGGGTCCATGGAGTGGTATTAGCCAGGGGGTAGGAGTGGTGTCCCTGCCCAAGGTTTGTGGAAGTCTGGAGAGGGATGGCACGAGACAAATGGCTTGGTCACTGTCTTCGGTCCATCCCCTCCAGGGTCCCTAGGGTTGGCCGCTGTCGGCAGACAGGCTACTGGGCTAGATGGACCTTTGGTCTGACCCAGGACGGCCATTGTAAGCTCAGGGCTTAGGGTCGGGGGTCTCACTGGACCCCCTTGATTTTCATGCACACCTGCTCCTGGGTGGCCAGGCTGGCAGCTCTCCTGCCCTAGACGGCCACCTTCCTGTGCCTAGTGCGGAGGTCGTGGACGAGGTCCACGATGTCCGCACTAGCCCAGGCGGGTGCCCGCCTCTTGAGGTCCCGGGCAAGCTCCCGGGAGCCGCCAGCTTGGTCTCGGGAAGAGGGGGAGCTCTGGGGGGCATCGGGTGGGTGGCTCGAGCCGTGCCAGGTGCAGGGTCTGCTAGCTGGGTGCTGGCAGGCTTGCACCTGGCATGGGCACCGTAGCCAGCCCGTGCCCCTTTAAGGGGTCCGGGGCCGGAGGGGGGCAGACGAGTTTCCCTGGTGTTGGCCAGAGTGGCCACCAGGGAAACCTGGGGAGGGCTAGCCTCCCACTAGTTCGAATTAAGGGGCTACACACCCCTTAATTCGAACTAGTAAGTTCGAACTGGGCTTAATCCTCGTGGAATGAGGATTACCTAATTCGAACTAAGCGCTCCGTTAGTTCGAATTAAATTTAAACTAACGGAGCGCTAGTGTAGCACCTATGAAAGTTAGTTCGAACTAATGTCCGTTAGTTTGAACTAACTTTGTAGTGTAGACATACCCAGACAGATATTCTGTCTGCTGAGGGCCAAGAGACAGGATGTACAGAGAATCCTCATAGGAACAGGAAAGTATCCACTGATTGTCCTTCATATGGGAAGAAATGACAGAGCTAGATTTTTTGCTGGAATATATTAAAGGAGACATTATCAAGCTAGGGAAAATGCTTAAAGAAATAGAGGCTCAGGTGACCTTCAGTGGGATTCTGCCTCTTCCTAGAGAAGAAAAGTAAAGGTGAGATGAGATTATGAAGAGGAACAGATGTCTCAGACATCGATGATAGAAGAAGGGTTGGTGGATGTTTGACCACTGGGAAGCGCTCGTGGACAGAAGACAATTCTCATGGGATAGGCACCACCTGAATAGGGAGGAAAATAGACTTCCAGGATGGAGGTTGACACAACTCATTAAAAGATCTTTAAACTAAAAACTTAAGGGAGACTGTCGGGAGATACTCATGGAATTTCTGTGCATGATTCTAATATTGACTAGGAGGCTACAACAATGGAGAAAGGAACAGCAATGGGTAAGAGAATGGATATTAAGAGGAAGGGCAGTTCCAATAACAACATTGAAAGTGAACAACCGCACCCAATTGAGCGAGGAATGTGAGCAAAGCCAAGATGCAACAGTTAAGATGTTTGTATACCAATCAGTGATAAAAGGCAGAATGTAGGCCAAGATCACTTCAGAAAAGAAAGCTACTAGGGGTCACTAGTGGAGTTCCTCAGGGATGGTCTTGGTACCAATTTAATTTAAAATTGTTATTACTGATGTTGGCACAAATAGTCAAAGTCTGCTAATAAAATTTGCAGATGAGACGAAGTGGGAGGTATAACTAGCACAGAGGAGGACTAGAATATCATGTAAGATGATCTGGATGATTTTGTAAACTGTAGTAATAGAAATGGGATGAATTTAATAGTGCAAAGTGCAAGATCATGCAGTAAGGGACTATCAACAAGAAGCTTTGGTATAAGCTGGGGACTTATCAGTTGGAAGCAACAGAGGAGTACAGTGAAAGATTTGGATGTAATGGTTCATCACAGGATGAATATGAGCCATCAGTACATGCAGCTGTGAAAAAGGTGAATGCTCTCCCAGGATACATCAGGGTATATTTCCAGTAGAGACAGGGAAGTATTAACATCATTACACAAGGCATTGGTGAGATGTCCTCTAGAATACCGTGTGCAATTGTGGTTTCCCATGTTTAAGAAAAGGTAGATTCAAGGTGGAAGATATGCAGAGAAGGGCTACGAGGATAATCCAAGGAATGGAAAACTTACGTTATAAGAGGAGACTCAAAGAGCTTGTCTAACCAAAAGAATGATGAAGGGAGATATGATTGCTTTCTATAAATACATCAGAGGGCTAAATATTAGGGAGAAAAAGGAGTTAGTTAAGTGCTAAGGTGGACACAGGGACAAATGGCTATAAAATGGCCATTAACCAGTTTAGGCTTGAAATTAGATGAAGGTATCTAACCATCAGAGGAGTGAAGCTCTGAAATAGCCTCCCACGGGCAGCAGTGGGAACAAAAACCCTATCTGACTTCATGATTGAGCTTGATAAATGTACAGAGGAGATGGTATGATGAGACTGACTATGATGGCATTTCCCCCAAGGTCAAATTGGGATTTATTCACCTTCCTCTGCACCATGAGGCCTGGGTCACATGGGGCACATCTACACAGCAGAGCAAAAGTCGAGTTAAGCTATGCAACTTCAGCTACGTCAATTGCACAGATGAAGTAAAAATAGCTCAATTCAGCTTTTGGCCCTATCTACATAGGAAGTTGAAGGAAGAACACCTCTTCCTTCGACTTCCTTTACTCCTTGTAAAATGAGGGTTACAGGAGTCAGACTAAGAAGTCCTCCAGCTCAACATTATTTCAAAATAATGGCTTACTCTGTAGACAAATTCTTCGTTATTTTGGAATAACATCAGTTATTCTGAAATAACACTACCGTGTAGACATAGCCTAGCAGGTTTAAAAAAGTGTAAATGGTGAATTTTTTGTAACTTACAGTCTTTAAACCATGATTTGAGGACTTCAGTAACTAGGAGTCTATGTCAGGAGTGGGTCATGTGCTATGGCCTGGAATGTGCATGCTGTCAGACTAGATGATCATGATGGTCACCTCCGACCTTAAAGTCTATGAAGAGAAGGGACCAAATGCCCAAAATAAGGCATTGTTTTGCAGATCCTGGAGGCAGCATCCTGGAACGTTGTTAAACCGTGTAGGCTGAATCTGCTATTTAGTTACCAATAAAGTGGTGCAAAGAACAATTCCTTAACCTTTCAAATTCATCTCAAGTTATGACACTACTAGAACCAGTTCTATTAATTCAGCCTATTTAAATATACTCTTTTCCACATTTTGTAGCATCCCTGTGCATATTCTGCAAGCAAATACCAAAAATCGTCCTCTTATTATGTTTATAATCAATTGTTGCTACCTCCCTGTTTGACACTGACTGCAGTTGCCATATGGCCAAGCCACTTAAATGCTCCAGAAAGACAGTCCAAATGGCAAAAACTACAGTTACATGCTTTGTTACCCAAATTAAATTATGTGATTTGCACTCCCTGCCAGTAAGGATAGCAGGAACATAATGGAATCCAATAAAATGAACTTGCAGTCAAAATTCAGCTAACTCTCCAGGGACAGAATTTTTTCTTTCCCTTTCACTCCAGCATAAAAATGTCAACAATGCTCTATATTTGTACATTCAAAAGAAAAGTCAAAATGTTAATACTTTTTTAATACAAATAATAGGGCTAGCTACAAAGTAATGCTGTAATTCTTCCCCTACTTTATATACATAGGACTAAGATAGTCCTACTTTTTCGTGTAAGAAATTATTGTCTTTGAAATGGCATTAAGGAGAAGTAGGAACCTTGCCTTGTTCCCTTTCCAAAAATATAATCTTTCAGCTAATAACCAGGTACAGTCACATTTGCCTTGTGATAATTATACATTTGTTTCCAACCAAAGTATTCCTGCACTTCTCCCAGTTAAAGGCCTACTCAGCATCCATAGTTTATAAACAAAATTAAAAGTGAATTTGTTTGATCCGGTAAGGTAGATATTTATCTATACTGTGTACTTTTAAAAAAACAACACCAACTTAATCTTCAGGTTGTTGCTATTTTTCTACTCACAGGTCTAACTTGGCAACAATCAAAAAAACAATTTTTCTACAAACCAAACCAACTTTAAGAAAACTGGTCCTGTTATGAATGTTTCAAGTTGGCTAAAACACTCTAAATTCAGAAACAGATCAAATTCACATTTCAACTTATAAAGACAAGCGCTCCCTATTCCCTTAATGTTCCAGATTCCTCCAGTTTTCAACTGATCTACATAAAAATGAATAAGAAAGTTTCAACTTGATAATTGTAAATATTCATAACTCCTATCAGAATTTTCCTCATCTTTGAATTGTTTGGGGATATCACTGACATTTCAAAACCCTGAGTGAGGACTCTGGGCCTGCATCTCCACTTTGCTACACTCGTTTTTCAATTAGGTAACTCCAAGGACACCTTTCATTTAATTTTCTTTTAGAAAGCATAAACATGAAAGTTAATCAGAGTTGCCAGTAGGCAAGAGGCGGAGTAAAGAACTGCAGATGGTATGAAGTTATTTATTGCAACTTACTGTCCTATCATTATGAAAAGAACCATCAACATGGATCTTGCTCTTTGTACAGAGATAGAATTCAGTTGCCTCTCTAATCATCTACATCCATTCCTATGGAGTATCAACTCTGAAGTCAATAAATACAACCCCTTGTAACAATAAGGGCATTGTTTCTTTAAATCTGTAGCAAGAAATTTAGACTCGTTAGAAAAAATTATTAGGCATAAGGAATATAATTTCCCCTAAATTCTAACTCGTAGCAAAGGGCTATACTTACTGTATGAGTTTATTACCCTAATGTTTTGGTTATTATTAAACTTTAGTAAAAATTACTGGGTATGTTTTAAATCTGAGAGAAACAAAACCAAAATACTTCTAATGGTAATGCACCTTATTTGAAGGAAGGGCACACTGCTATAATGTTAAGATCAAACTTTTACAAAACCAAAATGTTCTTTCATGTACATTTATGAGCAATTCCTGTATTCTGAGCACATTCACCAGTGGATGATAAATTTAAAGCAGAGGGTACTTTCTTAAAATTATGGAAAAGTAATTTAAATGTAATCCAAATAAATATCTACAGTCAATTTCTGTAGCTGAGGTGAAGAGTTTGATGTCTGCAGATATCCCAAAGAAAGTACAAGTAACCTACAATCCTGGTAATGAAGCTCTCTGTGTAAGGGCTTGAACTACTACTGCAGTAAATTGCAGTTGTACCATTCATTTTAATGAGAGCAAGAGCACATCCCTAACTTGGTAGTCTGACAATCCCTGAAAAAATCTGGTTTGTATGTTCTGAAAAGAGCATAATGAGCAGAGGGGAGTCAATGTAAGAAGCACACAGTTACAAAATCATAAGCCAGCAGAAACATTCACCTGTCGGTGTCAGTGAAAGGAGTAGTTACATTTCGCAGGGGAAAACTTGCTTGCTGGGTTTTATTCAAAGAAGTAGAAACCATCAGCATTACTGCATTCCACAGAGAAACCTCTGACAAGTAAGTGACAAATTAGACATATAGCTGCTGTAACTCCTGAAGACTTTTATCTCTATTTCAGTGTAAAAATGACAGATTTTTTAAAAGTCATAGAATCATGTAAACTGATGATGAGAAAGACCTAGAAACCCACCTAGTGTATCTTCCTGCCCAACCCAGGATTGCTTCCTACAGAATAAATTTATAATCGCGCTATTCAATTTACTGTGGAGTGAACTTGTAATTTAAGCCTGAATTTTTGCAAGTTCAGACTACCTTTTCCATATCTTTAGTTCTGGGAGGTATGTCATTCTCTAGAGCAGGGGCTCTCAAACGTCATTGCACCATGATCCCCTCTGACAACAAAAATTACTTGATAGCCCCAGGATAAAGGACTGAAGCCAGAGCTCACCCAAGCCCCACTGCCCCAAGTGAGGGGGCCAAAGCCTGAGTCCCATTGCTCTGGGCAAGGACACCAAAACTGTAACCTGAGTCCACCGCTCATGGCTGGAGCCCTTGGGCTTTGGTTTCAGTCCTATGTATTGGGGTTCAGTCTTCAGACCTGGGCCTCAGCAAGTGTAAGTCAGCTCTGGCAGCCATTCAAAGGGGGCTGTGATCCACTTTGGGATCCTGACCCACAGTTTGAGAACCGCTGATTTAGCGGCTGCAGCTTGGAGAAGATCTTAATCTTATAGCTGCTCTAACTAGGTAATAGGGGCTGGGCTTTAATTGTAGAAGGACCCAAATTTGATCTTAACTGAAGACATTTTAGAGACAGTGTGGAGATTAGTGGATGACTATCAAGTCTATGCAGATACAGAATAGTTACAAACTCCAGTCATCCCGCATGTTCCTTGGGCAATTGCTCTGTAGTTTATATCAGGTATAGAGTGGAAAATAAATAAAGGAAAAGACTGTAATATGAAAAAAGCATAATTTCTATTTAGAAAAAACTCTGGATGCTTTCCTGGAAAAGCCCTCTTGCTCCTCTTGAGGAGTTAATATTTAAATATGTAGGGTAATAATCTTATACAGTAATATTTAAATATGTAAATATTTTTGAGGTTTAAACACTATATTGGTGAAACTTGAATCGTCAGAGAAATACACAGTGTGTGTGTATAGTAGAGAAAACACACTGCCATTTTTGTTGACTTCTTCAATGTATGAGTCAAATTTGGACGTGGGGAGAATGGTCTTTTAGAGGTTTCTTTAAGAAAGGTCTTTAGAAAGGGTTTGGAATCTGGGTGGGAGTCTAATTGGAGATGGATGTGAAACCAATTCTGGAGGTTCAGGTACATGGAGGGGATTGTTTAGGAGTATATGTGTCCCTTTGGAGGATCCAATGTGGTCCAGTTAGTAAACAAACTGAGGACAGTCCTACATTAGACCTGGCAGCTAGGCTTAAGGTATGCCTAAAAAATTATTAGGCACAAGGAATATAATTCCAGACTACATAGCTGGAGTCATCTTATATTATGCTGAACTTGGCAGTGTCCCCACAGCAGGAGGACGATGAGAGCAAACACTCCCATTGGCTTCCCTTACTCCTCACAAGAGCAAGAGTACCAGATGCCGGCAGAGGCACTCTCTGAATTTGATTTAATGAGTCTTAACTAGACATGCTAAATTGAACTCTGGAAGATTGATCACAAGAGAGTTGATCTTCTGCAGATTGAAGATGATGCCTGAGCTGTTACATACATTTTTTCACCTTTAAACATTTCTCAGAAGGATAGGGGTGGCAAGCAAGTAAGGAAAGAACAAAAGAAAGTCAATTCTTTGCTTACATTGTCATGTCACCTTTGAACTTATCATGCCCTTGAAAAAAAATAAGTATAGATAAATAATCACTCTTCACTGGGACTCTTATATATTTCCTATCTGAATTCACTTCAGATAATGCCTGCTCTTATAATTCAAGATCTATGCAGGAAAGGTTATTACCTACTACATAAAATCCAATTGGGATGCCACTGTTTAAAACCACTAGCTAATGTTAAATTAGTGAACTTTTCTAAGCATGCACCATATCTATCAGTTGTCTTACTTCCCCAGAATTTACTATATTTAGGCCACTACATATAATTTATGGGCTTCTAGGATTTTTCGTTTTCTTGTAGCAGTGAACTTTCTAATTTAACATATGGGTTATAGCTATCATAAATCCTTACAAAAATATTACTCGTCTGCATTGTGAATCTCACTCGCATTTGTATTCTAGACTTCCTCATTCTCTACTGCTATGAAGTTTAATCTTTTCCTTATAAAAGTTCAAACACCTCTTCCTCATTCTGAGTCTTGTCTAAAAAAGGCAATATATCCTGAAATTTTAAATAGAAGTTTTTCAACCAACTATGTTTTCCAGACACATATATCATTTGGTTTAGCTTTAATTTCCAGAATATTGTATTTTAATTCTTGATGATGTGTTATCAGACTGTCATATTTCACCATTCACTTAATTCAAAAGTCCATTGACGTATCTGTCACAAAAATACCTTGCAACCTCAGCTACAAAAGTGCCATGCAAACTCCTATTCTCACTTTCAGATAACACTGTAAATAGGAAGTGGGCAACATTATCTCCCATAAATGTAAAAAAAATGTTTTTCATAACAATTGGCTGAACAAGAAGTTGATCTGAATGGACTTGCAGGCTCAAAAGTTTTATATTGTTTTATTTTTGAGTTAAGTTATGTACAAGTGATTCTAGATTAGTAAATTAGTAAATTGCACTTTCACAATAAAGAAATTTCACTACAATACTTGCACGAGGTCAACTGAAAAATACTATTTTAATTTTTTTACTGTACACATATTTGTAATTAAAAATAAGAGCATAAAATGAACACTGTACACTTTGAATTCTGTTGGAAATTAAATCAAAATATTTGAAATTATAGAAGACATCCAAAAATATTCTATTTTTGTTTAACAGTGTGACTCAAACTGTGACTAATTGTGATTTTTTTAAAATATCATAATTAATAACAATTAATATTTAATCACTTCACAGCCCTACTGATTATTGATAAATAGAAATATTATTACTTCACTTTTCACCCAAGTAATGAAGCACAGTTTTCATTGACAGTTTTTTTTAATTAAATTACTTGCTATGCAAATATTTAATCAATTGGAACTTGAACTACTACTACTCAGGAGCTATGAAAGAGTTTACTGGAAATCTATTTTCATTAGCGCATTTTAATGCAAAAATATAATTAATAGATAAACAACTATTCAGAGCTATTCTATTTATTGATTTGCTCAAAGATGTTTGAAAATTAAATTTTACTGAATAACTGCCAGCTGCAAGTGCCAAAATGGAAAAAAGAATTACATGGAATTGACAAATGTTAAAATTTTGAGTAACAAATGGTACTTAATAATGCTGCCACATGTTCAGGAACAGAATAGTTTACTAAAATATAAATTCTAATGAAGGAATTTAATAGAAAAAAGTAAAAGGCCAAGTCAAGATACTCAGTCTCTCTCCATGGTGCTGAACACCCTCTGTCCCTGTTTGCTCAAACAAAGTCAATGCAAAAACCAAACCAAACCAAACCAAAACAAAAAGACACAAGGATGCTCAGCATCTCAAGGGTCAGCCCCAATGAAGAACTGGAGATATTAAGAGAATAAACAAAACATAATCACCTACACAGATCTTATTTCACCAACTCACACAGTTAAATTTTGCTGAGATTATTATATTAATTAATTATGACCATGGCAGAAAAAATCCCAGTGAACATGTTTAGAAGAGTTTCTGGACATGTCATAATGTAGCATGACAGAAGGAAACAAAGGATCCATTACATATAGAGAACAATCCCTGTGTCAATGTCTATGTTACCTGTCTAAAGACATGTAAAAATTAGCGCCATAGTTGTATGCTAATTTTCCTGAAGTCCTGGAGGCTGTCAACTACTATTTTGGTAATTGCTGTTTGAGCAATACATTCCAAAATTTGCTGGTATATTCCTGAGTTGACATTTAAAATAAATGTAATATTAGACTAACTAAAGTAAGTTGATAGGAGTAAGTTTTTATTTGACAGCAGTGAATCTGAATAAGAAAATACATCTGTTGATGTATTTGATATATTATCCATACATAAACATATGTTCATAAATATAATTGCAATTCCTTTGAATTGTAAGAATAAGCTTATACCACACTTTTGAAATATGTAATCACCTGTCAAACTGGTAATCCCAATAATGTAATAATTAATAAAGCCTGTAACAGCAGAAAGAAAGATGTCTGGGGGCTGAGGATTGGACTTTCAAAAGTACTCAACATTAGCCTAAATCTCTTTCCATTTAAATCAATGGTGAAACTCCAATTGACTTCCATAAAAGGAGAATTATACTCATACTGAGCACTTTTGTAAATCTCACTCCACTATTCTGTAAATTAACAGGATACTCTGACAGAGTGGTTTTCAAATTGTAGTCTGGGGAAACACCAACAAACATAACTCGCTAACATAAACCATTTACTGCCTTTGTATGGCAACCTCGTGTAAGGAGAACTTGAGAGACAGTATGAGGAAACTGCACAAAATGAATGAGAAAAAAACAGGCATGCAGAGAGGACGGTGTAACAACAATAAGGTATAATCAAAAGATATAGGGTGTTTAATGTTGGATTCAGTTTTTTTGTTTCTTCCACATGCTATTAATATGAGCAAAAAGATTTATACTTTTAAAATGTTTATAAATATAAAAGACCAGATTTTCAAAAAGAGCTCAACACCCATAGCTGTGCACAGATTTTGCAAAGCTTGACTCCCATCTGGGCACCAAAATAAGTGCTGGATTTTTATAATGGCTCAGTATATTTTCATTAACATCAAGAAAAGACTTTTTTACACACCAAAAATATGTTCCATGAATAAACATTGTTGCATTGATTTGTCCTGGTTCTGCCAGATTGCTACTTTGTTAAATTAATAGACCTATTTGTTGCTTTTAGAAGATCAATGAACTGCATTAACAGGTTGAATTGTAAAAGTTGGATGCAATAGTCTAAAACAAACAAAAATAAAGCATGCAGTACATTAGAGAGTGCCACTACTGAACTTTTGGGATACATTTTGAATAGATTAATATTAGTATGACAGGCAAAACTATAATAATTCCCTACTTCATATTAAAAACCTTGGCTTTTACAATTAATGGGCAATTTTGACATTTGAGTTTAATGGGATCAGAATCTATTTCTTCAGCACACTATTGTGTTGGAGTATGTGTCTCTTCTCTGTGGCATACATTGCTCTGAGGAAAATAAATAATATGATATCTGATACTGCTGAATATTAATTTGAAAACTCAAATTCTTTATAATATCGTAAAAGTATATCTGGGTATTCAAAATGTGTAAACGATATCTGGAAAATTCAACTTTTAAACAACTTTTCAATATCATTTTTAAGGTTACAAATAGCGCCTTTATGTAGACATTTTCAAAATCTACTCCTTCTATGCATGGATCAACCCCTTTCTGTGATGCAAACCACAGCCAAACCATGGCTACTCGCTCAAGTGTCCCTCCTACAAAGCTGCAGTGATTTATCACTTAGGCATACAGAAGCAGTCTGTCCCTGAGCAGAGACATGCACATCCTATGCATGGCCCCTCAAACATAAGAACGGTCATACTGGGTCAGACCAAAGGTCCATATAGTCCAGTATCCTGTCTGCGGACAGTGGCTAATACCAGATGCCCCAGAGGCAGGGAACACAACAGGTAATCCTCACATGATCCCTCTCCTGTAACACCTATTTCCAGACAAACAGAGGCTAGGGACACCATTCCTGGCTGCCCATCCTGGCTAATAGCCATTAATGGACCTAACCTCCATAAATCTATCTAGCTCTTTTTTGAACCCTGTTAAAGTTCAAAAATTTTAATATCATGGCAAAGAGTTCCAGAGGTTGACTCTGCACTGAGTGAAAAAAAACTTCCTTTTGTTTGTTTTAAACCTTCTACCTATTAATTTTATTTGGTGACCCTTAGTTCTTATACTATGGGAATAAGTAAATAACTTTCCTTATTCACTTTTTCCATACCAGTCATGATATTATAGCTCTCTATCATAGCTCCCCTTAGTCTCCTCTTTTTTAAGCTGAAAAGTCCAAGTCTTTTTAGTCTCTCTTCATATTGGACCTGTTCCAACCCTTAACCATTTTTGTTGCCCTTTTCTGAACCTTTTCTAATGCCAATATATCTTTTTTGAGATGAGGTGACCACATCCGTACACAGTATTCAAGATGCGGGCGTACCAGGGATTTATATAAGAGATTTATATAAGGGCAATAAGATATTCTCTGTCTCATTCTCTAGCCCTTTTTAATAATTCCTAACATTATATTTGCTTTTTTGACTGCCGCTGTACATTGAGTGGAGGTTTTCAGAGAACTATCCACAATGACTCCAAAATCTCTTTCTTGAGTAGCTGTAGCTAAATTAGTCCCCATCATATTGTATGCATAGTTAGAATTATTTTTTCCAATGTGCATTACTTTATATTTATCAACATTAAATTTCATTTGCCATTTTGTTGCTCAATCACTTAGTTTGGTGAAATCTTTTCGAAGCTCTTCTCAGTCAGCTTTGGTCTTAACTATCTTGAGCAGTTTGGTATCATCTGCAAATTTTACCACCTCACTGTTTACTCCTTTCTCTAGATCATTTATAAATAAGTTGAATAGGATTGGTCGCAGGAAAGATCTTTGGGGGACCTCACTAGTTACTTCTTTTCACTTGGAAAACTTACCATTTATTCCTTCCCTTTGTTTCTTGTCTTTTAACCAATTATCAATCCATGAAAGGGCCTTCCTTCTTATCCCAAGACAACTTACTTAAGAGTCTTTGGTGAAGGACCTTGTCAAAAGCTTTCTGGAAATCTAAGTATATTATATCCATTGGATCCCCCTCATCCACATATTTGTTGACCCCCTCAGAGAAGTCTAGTATATTAGTAAGGCATGATTTCCCTTTACAGAAACCATGTTGACTTTTCCCCAACACATTATGTTCATCTGTGTGTTTGACTAGTTTATTCTTTACTATAGTTTCAACTAATTTGCTCAGTATTGACATTAGATTTACTGGTCTGTAATTGCCAGGATCACCTCTAAAGCCCTTTTTAAACATTGGCATCACGTTAGCTATCTTCGAGTCATTAGGTATGGAAGCTGATTTAAAAGACAGGTTACAAACCACAGTTAAAGTTGCAAGACTTCCTTGTCAACCTTCTGGTGTTGTCCATGGTGGCTGACCATTGGACTAGGAGGAGGATATTCAAAAGGGAGGTGCTCAGCAAATGTGGGGCCTATTTCTGATCCTCCCGGAGGTCACATCTCTGCAAAGAGTTCCTCTGGGTCACCTTCATTGGCTCCCTGAATGCCTTTGAGGAGCAATAGGCAGTACTGGAGCTCTCTATTCAGTTTCTCCCTCTGACTTCCTGCTTTTGACCCTGTAGCTCTCACTCCCATCCCTGTTTTCTCATTTGTTGTTCTCCAACTTTACATGAGCCCTTGATTCAGTCCTTCCAGGAGGAATAATGGTAGTTCGAATTAGGAGCTTTAATTCGAACTACCTAGTCCGTGCTGCGTGTAGCTGCGGGCATTCGAACTACGGGCATTTAAAAATGGCGCCCGCCCGGGAACATGCAAATGAAGCCCAGGATATTTAAATCCCGGGCTTCATTTGCAATTTTGAATGCCTACATTAGCCACCCTAGTTCTAACTAGGGTGGCAATATAGACATACCCTAACAGACACTATAGACTTCCAGCCTGCTCTTGATCCAATTCAAGTTCCTGCCCCAGGCTTTCGTGAGCCCTGTTCCAGGATGCTCTACCTTTGCTCAGGCCCCACTCTGATATTGCCTATGCCCTGTTTCTGAACCTCTCCAATCCTGCCTCTGCCTCCTGATACCCTCAGACTCTGACCACCCGGGTTCAGCCTTTGGCCTGTATCTGAACTTTGGCTACTGATGTGGCTTGTCCATGGACTATTCAGCTTCACACTTTGGCTACACGTGGACTCCAACTATGGTACTCATTTGGCTTGTCTACAGACTTTGATCTTGGTTCTGACCCTGACGTGTCCCTGGACACTAGTTCCAGTGCTTCCCTCAGTCCAGTTCTGACCCTTCATCTGGCTTCAACCTCTGCTCCAACCATAAGGCTTGATAAACAGAATCCTGGTGCCTGACACTTCTCCCACAGAGAGGGGTGGTAACGTTCTATCCACCTCCAGCACACACAAGCACTTCTAAGGAGCCTGCAAAGGCCTAAAACAGAATGTATGGGGGATGGCGGGGAGAGGTAGAGGGAGAGCTAGAAGCATCAATAGAAAGGCTTTCTTTGTCTCAGAGGATGATGGATGAGGCCCAGAATTAGCAGAAGGCAGTGTTGGTGTAATGCCGACAGATGGAATGGAACCTGGAACCACTGTAGCTTTGTGCATGAGATTCTGGCACTTGAGCTAAAAGCTAAGGTTGTACAGCAGACTCATTCTTTCTCTCTGTAAGTGGTTTAAGTGCCATTATATGGGACAGTACACTGGATTCAGTAGGTTTGTGCGTTATAGGGGGTTAATAAGTTAGGTCTCAGTCCTTCAATCTGATCTACACATGTGGATTTCTATTCCCATGAAGAGTCCATAAGCGTGCGCACGGGGTCCCAAAGGGCCGCTTGCTGCTGCTTGCTCCCCTGCTGGGGCCTGGCGGAAGCGCCGCTCAGCTGGAAGCGGTGCAGTACACCACGCAGGGAGGAGAAGGGGCTGGGGCTGGCTGGAAGGGGGGTGGAAAGCAGAGATGGGGGTGGATTGGGGGCTGTGGGGCTGGAGGGGAGGATGGGGGGGCCGGAGGAAGGGGGGAGGGAAGCAGCGCTGGCGGGGGGTGTGTCCGGGGGGCCGTGGGGCTGGCTGAACTGCCACGGAGGGAAGGGAAGGGGGGCGGGGCGCTGACATACACAGCCATGGGGTGTGGCCATGTACGTCAGCATTACAGACACACAGACACTGGGCTACTGTATATATGATAACTTGGGTGCCACAATGGCACATCCAAACAAGCCAAATGAATTCGGTACCGGTACACAACACAAAATTCATTCTGCTCATGGGAGGAAAATCTTAGAGGGAACACTTCCCCACCCCCAGCCTCTCCACCCCCGCATTAATGTCACACACATTGGATTAATGCAATTGCAGGATAGTTGCATGGGGGTGGGTGTTAGTGGGGACCAAACTAATCCCTATTGGTAGGAGGATGGTAGGAAAAGTCCTTGGGTTGGGGGGGGTTACATAACATATTTTACTTTTGGACATGTGCCCATCTTGCCCAGAGAGGGTTACCTTCAGGGGCATGGCTAATGGGGGTCAGGGGCGTGGTTAACAGGGATCAGGGGTGTGGCTTATTGGGGGGGGTCAAAGTGCATTTAAAAAAAATTATTTGGGTGCACCCCCTAATGAAATGTGCTGCGCACGCCTATGGAAGAGTCCCACTGATTTTTAACTTCACTGGGACTCCATATGTGCCTATGAGTCTGCTTGCAGAGAACAGATGGAGTAGCTTTTATGATCAAAGCCTTAGAGGTAAAAAGGGTCTAAATAGGCAAAAGACTCACTAAGATAGAAAGGTTAAAACAGAAAGAAGAATATAGAACAGATTTAATAAATAAAAAGAGAAAACAGGCAGAGGTTGTAAAAAAGGGAAAATATCTGGGGGGGGGGGGGAGAAAACAGGCAGATGTTACAAAACACAAAGGAAAAGAACCCAGGTAGAGTTTAAAATACAAAAAGAGGGAGTTAAGTGTGGAGTTTAATATATTTTGAGGAAAATATTTCCTTGTATCCCTTTCCTGTTTTGTGACCTGTCTAATTAGACTACGTGGTTTTCATGCCTCTATTCTTGTATGCTAGTGAAGCACCCACCATGCTTTCCTTGCACAAATACTGAATAATATTAATATAGCTATAACTGTTAATAACCCAAATGCCGGTGAACATGGGATATGTTCCCTTACACAATATCCAACTATGCATATACATATTCACGGCTAATGCATGATCATTAGGTGACATGTCAAACATTTCAGCAGCTTTCAAATTACCATCATTTTAAAATAAGAAAGAACCTGCCATAAGTATTTTTCTCTTCATCCTCCAAATGGGACTCAGAGAAAACCCTGTGACTGAAAATGACACTGGTCTAAGATTGATTACTTAAACTGTTGAGTCCTGAATTAACATCTATAAAAGGTGATAAGCATCTGATTGTTGATATCCACCTCATAATTTTGACATTTAAAAAATAAGGAGAAGGAAGAAAGGGGGATGGATAAGAAAGGACGAAATGGTAAACTCCCAGAAAAGCTCTAACATCTCTTGGAGGAGCCCTTTTAGCCAAGAATTTAAAGAAGGCAAAGATGCTAATTTTATAAAAGTTAAGCTACTTCAAGAATTCCTGTTTTAAACCCCATTTACATTGATTTATAGATTATAAAACCTGAAGGGACCATTGTGGTCATCTAGTCTGATGTTCTGCATTACATAGGCCATAGAACATCCCCCAGAAAACTGATGATCTATCTAGTGATTCTTAATCATGAGAATAAAGTCTTAGCAAGTCCATGACAAACAACATTCAGTAGGCCTGTGAAATTATTAAGGCAGCAAATTCCTTTTACAATATATCCAAAATAAAACATAACATTATATATTGTCCTGATTGTTCCTATAGCCTATGATTTCAGGGGCACTGGAAAGGTGTCATTCTGGGCAGATTTTGGGCCCAAACCTTTTCCATCATTAAATCACGCCAATATGCATAGCTACCACAGGGGTCTAATGTTTTCTCTTATCTTCCCTGTCCCAGTTCTGAAGGGTGCAGAAGATACTCACTGCAAGAAGGCAGGACCAATCCAGAGATCTGTCTGCCACAGTAGACATGGTCTTCCTACTCTCTTCACTGCCCAAGTATAGATCTGGGCTCCTCTGTTTTGAGGCCACTCCATTGAAGGTTGCAGTAATCCCTCTGGAAGGACTTGTGGAATGCCCAGTCAAAAATGGACACTGGTGGCTCAGGACATTAAAAGTCTGGTTGGTGTGTACTAAGATCGTCTCCCTTCATGCCCTGGCTCTGCGCTGCTCCCCGAAGCAGCCAGAATTTCCCTGTGGCTCTCAGTATCTTTTTTGTTAAGTTGCAATCCAATATGAATTTAAGGAATGGAGCTATAAATCTTTGGGACACAGATTTTATAATAAAAATGACAGCTCAGTGCTAACTGTAGTTACACTGCTGGGTGCTTTTCTAATTGATAATAAATAGCTGGATTTTGAATCCACTGATGACACCATATTTTATGCGAATGTTTCCATTCCTCCATAAGGAGTAGACTGTGCTTCTGACTTGCATGGCTATGTAGGGGAATTGGAGGGAGTAAACACTTCCTGCCTTTGCTAGGGCAATGTAATGCCTTCCCAGAATCCTGCCTTGGCATTCAAGGAAACAGCTGTACACCATCCTTACATGTGAGTGATTTGTAAACTTCTTTTACTTTTACAAAACTGAGAAGTTGGCACAAAATTTGACAGGACATTGTATTTATAGGGTTTCCAGATGGTTTAGCCAAAAATACCGAACACTCCTCCCCCCTGAAAAAAAAACACCGTGAAAAAAATTCTGTTGAGGGGGGAAAAAAAGGGGAAGACCAAAATTGATGAGCAAAAAGAAAAAAAGGACCCCAACAGCAATCCTTTTTTTTTAGCACACAAAAAAAAAATCAGAATGGCCTCTTTAAGAAGAGGCTTTTTTGCCATCAGCCATCTTGTTTTTCTGCTCCAGCCACAAGACAAGCCTCTGCAGAAACAGGTAAATGGGGAGGGAGCATTTGGAGGTGCCTAGAGGGGGGGCCGGAGGGCCCATCAGGGGCCCGCCAAGTTGCTGAGTGTGTCATAGGGTTGCCAGGTATCTGGTATTTTTGCCACCTGGCAGGGAAAAAAAATCAGAAAATACTGGACATTTCGGGTGTCCGGTATTTTCTGAATTTTTTTACCAGACAGGAAGCGAAAATACCAGACTGTGTGGGTCAATACCGGATACCTGGCAACCCTATGTATTTGTTACTGAAATTCAGAAACTATAGCATGTTTCAATTATATGAAACTACAAGGCAGTGCCAGTCTAGATTTAAGGGCAGTCTAAAAAAGAAAAGATACCATTTTGGGAGTTGCCTATTGCAATGTAGGGCTTTGCTACTATCAGACAGACAGTGTCCTTGTCCTTTTAGTAATCTCCAACTGGTAATTTTGATAAGCTATTCTATTCATGCCTTTACTCAATAGTTCTTCCCCTCCCCCCAGGCTAATGGAAGTGTTATGTAGCAATACTTCCCTCACGTCTACCAGAAAAAAAAATAGTTTAAGTTACAAAAGCTATTGACCCAAATATAGGGGCAATATGCTTTTGTGAGATTAACTGCTGGATCCAAAAGACATTTTCAATGATAATTATAGATAGACCTTTCTATGGGACAAATTCTAAAACTTATAGTGACAAGGCTTGCACACTTGATTTTGAGAAATGCTGAAACAGCCATAGCTTCAATTGATTCACCCCTAATGTGGGTGCTCAGTTCCTACATTAACAAACCCTCAAGTCAGTACTATGTAGAGACAAATGCTATTTTAATTAAACACATACCCTTCCCAACAAATATTGCTTGAATATGTTACAGATGTCTGCGTTTTCTCCTACCCAGTGTGTTCCATCAGGCCTTGATGGATCCTGTTCTTGAAACAACTAATTTTACTGAGAATAAATTACACTTTTTGGAAAACTCAAATCAAAAACCTTGCCTGAGGCATTAAATGAATGACTTTTAGATACTGAATAAATCATTATACTCTTTCTATTTCATAAACCTGGCACAATAAATATGTAAGTGTACTTGGAATTCATAATCTACATTACTTCTATATGTTTTGTGTGTGAAATATATATAATAATATATATAACAATTCTCAGATAACTCTGTCAAACTTTGTGATTCAGAAATGCTGAACTTCCAGAGACCTCACAATAATCAAATTACTTTTTGCTAATGGATATCCATTGAGACCCTCCCCAGGTTTCCTAATTTTGCTCATTATGTTCTCTAATATTTCCAGAGAGATAACTCCAGCAACTATTTTGTGTACAACTGCTGTACCCTGCTGGCTTTTACTCAAGTGGTTGCTTTGATACAGCATCACATGATGATACTCATTACTTTCAATAAATAATTCAGAAACTCTTAGATCCAGAGTCCTGCAGTTCACTAAGCTATGTCAAGATTTTACTAAAACATAATGTTTTCATGTCACAAAACAAATATGAGTTTGTGAATATTGTATACTCCATATTAGCTGAAAGATCTTACATTAAATAATGGGTCCCTGAGTTGCACTGAAACAGGTTACCATTTTTAATTTAAGCACCTTATAGACACTAAAGTTTTGTTTTATTTTTCTTACTATTCAAGTCTGTACTTTTTTCTTGACATGTAATGCACTCAGCTTAAGTATTCAGAATTTCTGAAGCTAAATTTTGTTTCTTACATAACTGTTCTTGGCCATTTTGAATTGTTAACTTCCCATTTTCTCTTAAATAATAATGTATGTATAAACCTGTACATAAGAACAAACAAATACAGAACTCCACATCACATGGCACTTTAAAGGGGTGACTTAAATTTGACCCAAATTTTCAGCTTTGTAATGATCAGTTTTCACCAAAAAAGGGAAAATTAAGACAGTTATTTTTAAACAAGTACACATTCCTCGATAGCTAACCACTGAGGCTGTGTCCAGACTCAGGGTTTTTTTCGAAAAAAGTAGCCTTTTTTCGAAAAAACTTCACCTGCGTCTAGACTACAGCCGCGTTCTTTCAAAATTAAATCGAAAGAACGCGGCTTTTCTTTCGATGGCGGTAAACCTAATTTCACGAGGCGTTCTTGCTCTTTCGAAAAAAGGCGTTCTTGAATGCAAACAGGGGTTTTTAGAAAGAGAGCATCCAGACTGCCTGGGTGCTCTCTTTCAAAAAAGCGGCTTGCTTTTTTGAAAGTTCCGCTTGCAGTCTAGATGCTCTTTTTCAAAAGAGGCTTTTTCGAAAGTATCTTTCGAAAAAGCCTCTTTCGAAAGAGGCTTGCAGTCTAGACATAGCCTGAGACCCTGAAAGTGAAACTGACAACGGCATTTCCTATTTCTAAAGAAAGAATAGTTATCTAATGAATTCCAGAAAATATTATTTGGTTTAATTTGTCAGTGAAGTTAAGGTGGTACTTTAGGCTAAGAGTTATATCCCCAAGATTACCCATCTGTTGCTAAACTCTTAAGGATCTCCTTAATGTGACAAAAGCAGGAAGATAATATAGGACAGCCAGATGGGGATTGGAGATACTAGACAAAGAGAAGGACATGATGGGTTTGGGGCAGGGATACAAGGAGCGCAGACTACAATATGCTGCTGTACAAGGTGGAGCAAAGACTTGGGCCCAAGGTTTTAATTCATAACTACTTAGATAAGCTAGATGACTTCAAGTCACCAAGGCTTGATCAAATACATCTTAGAATACTCTAGGAGCTGATTGACGAGATCTGAGCCATTAGCTATTATCTTTGAAAAGTCAAGGAAAACAGGCTAGATGATGCTTGGTCCTGTCTTGAATGCGGGGGACAGGACTTGATGACCTCTCAATTTTCCTTCCATAAACTCAGGCACTCCAGCATCTTGGAGCCAAAAAAAGATTCTGGCTCCATTAGCGGAAGGGTCTCCAACCAAACTCCCCAGGTCTTCAGGATGGAATTTAGGTTTCAGTACTGTAGAGTATTCTAAACTAAATAAAGCCTTAAGTTAGCATGGCCAAATTTGTGATATTCAATGTTTTCCCACATGTCTCAGTTCCTAGAGTCAGCTAATTACATAAGAAACTCAGATTTCTCTTTACAAATTTCTAGGCTTTTTGGTCACGGAGAAAGCTTGAAGACATTACCCATTAAATGATCAAATACCAGAAGTCAAATAAAATACTTTCAAATATATTTTTAAATTGTCATGATTTTAAGTCACTCATGATTCCGAGGTAATGACTTAGGATTGTTGAGTGTTTATGTCTGACAAGTCTGCTAAAACAAAGAGAAAATTAAGAGCTAACTTGATTGCTGTTTATAAATATCAACATGAGAAGATTTCTGATAGCAGTGGTCTCTTAACCTAATAGACAAAGAACATACATAAGAACATAAGAATGGCCATACTGGGTTCTGATATTCATCTAGCCCAATATCTTGTCTTCCAACAGTGGCAAATGCCAGATGCCCCAGATAGGGTGAACAGAACAGGTAATCATCAAGTGATCCCTCTGCTAACATCCATTTCCAGCCTATGACAAACAGAGGCTAGGGACACCATTCCTAACCATCTTGGCTAATAAGTATTGATGGGCCTTTGCTATACAAAGATATAACAAAAGCCAATGGCTGGAGACTGAAGCCAGATTAGAGAAAAGGAGTACATTTTTGTAGAGAGGGCAATTAACTACTGGAACAAATAACAGCTAATTTTCCATCACTTGAAATCTTAAAATCAAGGTTGGATGTCTTTCTGACAGGTATGCTCTAGGCTCACCTGAAGCTATGAGCTTGATGCAAAAACCACTTGGTGAAATAAATGGCTTGTGTTACACAAGTGGTCAAATTAGCTAATCATAATGCTAGTGGGGCTCCAAATAAACACACTGAGGAGTTTTAGTAAAAAGGTGCCAATTTAACACCGAAAAGTCACTCTTTAGGACAGAACTAGTTTAATTTTTCATTATATAATCTCTCTTGACTGGATAGCTAAGTCAAGCTCTTCAAACAATGAGATCTTCAATGTGTTTGGCATGAAGTTTCCCATAATTATGGAAAACACCCAGGCCATACCTACATGTCATTTAATGCATGTATCTTCCATTGAAGTCAATAGGCTTTGCACAAGATCGATGGTGGAACCTACCTATGGATTTTGGGTTGAAAGGCAAGCTTTTCTGACCGAAACATCTAAGAAAATGATGAAGAGAGAGCATCACTGTGAAAGGCACTGGGAGATGAATTATGCAAAATAGTGTAGAAAAACCTGCTGAGAACTGGGTCTTGAAAAGAATCATGGATTCATAGAATGGTAGAACTGAAAGGGACCTCATCAGGTCCGATCCCCTGACCTTATGGCAGAACCAAGCACTATCTAGATCAGTGTGAGCAAAAATTTTTTGCCAGGGGCCACTTCAAAAATTTGTGAAGTGGCCCCAGGCTGCACTGGAAGGGGCGGAGCCTCAAATGGAAGGGGCGTGACCAGGATGCTTCCGGGCTTCCCCATCCACAGAACATGATTTATCTAGGGGTGGGGTAGAACCTTTGCCCCCCCCAGGTCCCATGCTCCCCGACACCCAGGCCAATTAGGGCCAGGGCGGGGGAACATGTGAAGCCTCCTCCCACCCTGCCAGGAACAAATAATGCTTCTACGTACCGCGTGCCCCTTGCAAGGCAGGGGCAGGGTGGAGGAAACTTTGCACGCTCCCCAGTCCCCAGGCCAATTAGGGCCTGGGGGCAGGAGAGCACGCAAAGTGTCCTCCCGCCCTGCCATAAGCAAGTGGCGTTTCAAAGCTGTGTGTGCTCCTGGCAGGGGGGAGGAAACTTTGTGCGCTTGCCTATTTGGCCTAAGCATGGTGAAGTGGCAGGGCTTCCGTGGGCCAGATCAACCTGTTTGGAGGGCCAGATCTGGCCCACAGAGGCCCTTTTGCCAACCCTTATCTAGATCGTCCCTGACAGATGTCTATCCAACCTTCTCTTAAATACCTCCAGTGATGGAGATTCCACAACCTCCCTAGGCAATTTATTCCAGTATTTAACTTCTCTGGAAGTTTCCCCTAATGTCCAACCTAAATCTCCCTTGCTGTAATTTAAACCCATTGCTTCTTGCCCTATCATCAGATGCCAAGGAGAACAATTTGCCTCCCTCCTCCTTGTAACACCCTTTTACATACTTGAAAAAAGCTATAATGTCCCCTCTCAAGAATTGATTTTAAAGATCAATCAACTGACTCTCAGGAATTGTAACTAACATCAGCACACTAGGGTAACTGAATAAACCTGTTTCTTAGATTATCTTCACAGTAAAAGGAAACACACAAGACTAAACAAAGAAAACTACTTTCCAATACTAAGTTTATCCATTTGTGTATTTTTAGTGTCTATGAACAACACTGAATATCTTCATTATTTCTAGTAGTGATCTGCTGAGGAACAGCATCAGGCACACAGCCCCATAACTATGACTGCTCAGTCTGACAGAGCACTCTGCCTGATAGGTTGAAGTTAGCAGGCTAATTCTTAAATCCAGCTGTAGCTGGCTGGCTGCTCAATGGCGCAGATACCTGAGGATTCTCTGCCTCCCCGTGCTTGCTTCACTCCTAGCCCTGATCTTGCCTGGTCCCTGTGTTCCTCCAGCCTAGACTCTGCCCTGCATATGGCAATGATCCAGACCTTTCTCAATCTCACTCTTATCTCTCAGAACCAATTCTGCTCCTGACCCTGAGCTCTGATTCCTGGCTCTGAATCTGTCTTGGCCTTTGGTTCTGGCATTCAGACTTTAACTCACTCTGGGCAGTTTGCCTGGTTCACGCTATGGCCACAAGGCCAGACTGCTCATGGCCCCATCTCCTTACAGAAAGGAAGATTTTTCCCAAATCCTGAGGCTGAATCTGAACAAAGTATCAATATGATCATATCTGAACTTCTTACATAGGCCCTAGAAATGTTAATTCATATGAATAGCTGCTCCAGATAGTACAGTGTTATAGATGTACATAGATATTTGAAAGACAGAAAATATGCTTACCAACAAGTTAATACAGAATGCTGTACATGTTTTATAACACATTGGTTCTAACATTAATTATCTACTATATATTTGAGAGAGTTTATGCATCTTGAAAAGAACTGATTTTAAGAATCAGTCTTAAAGGTGCACACCAAATTATACCAAACTGCATACCAATCTTATATTTTGAGTTTGATCCCTGCCCAGACAGACCTAAGCAACACTGGGTAAATCATCTAATTACTTTATATTTTGAGTCTGTCTGTATATCAGTCCTTCCATCTACAGGTCTATTTCTTCAAGAACTCCCTCTAAACAATAAGTGTTAGGACCACCAAACTTGCTATGAGCTTCCTCTTATCATAACTGAAGTCAAGGTCAGGGTATGGTCGTGCCTGGACAATGGGATGTGCCTAGAATGTTACTGTTTCCCATCAAATGGAAAGGGAGGGCTATGACAGCAGGGACAGTTCAATGTCTACCATGCCTCCATCACTCTAGTAAAGTATATATTTTGATGATTCTAGCAATGTATTCACATAGCAATATGCTTTATTAAAAACTGACTAAATATTGAAGGCATACTATACTAAATTATTGGTAAAGAAACTGTTCCATTCTGCCAGATATAAAAAGTTTTAAGAGTTCAATCTTTCTAGATTCTGTTGTCAATATTTTACATATTGCCTTGGAAGAATTAGAATTTTTTTTGGCAAACATCTATAAATATAGAGTACAGTGCACGCACACATAGATGAAAAAAATATTTCTATTCCAAAAACATATACAGACAGGCAAATTAGAAAAACTGCTGCTTGAAAATGTATTAAAAGTTTGATTTAAGGATATTTACTTTGTATATTTTGACATGTGATATTGACAAATTGTGTTTTAAATGTTATAAAATGTTTAACTTTTTGAAGTATATGTTTTCTCTTATTGAATATTGTTTGAGCTGCATTCTTGTCTACTATGCCCCCTATAATTTCCTGAAACTGAAAATTTCAATAGATAAAAAATGTGAATTACATATAAAATTGAATTCTGTCAAACTGGCGTGTACATATTTACATTAAATATTTACATATTTTGGCACTTTAGTAAGGTGCACACTTTTCAAAGGGACTGAGTTTCCCCTGTAGTCATTAAACACTAAGGATTTCCAGCACCTCTAAATATCATGTATTTAGTATCAGTTTCTCAATATGCATTCAGGTACCTATCCTGGGCTCCCAAGACTGACCATGTTTGCCTTAATAATCTTCTATGGAAAAAAATGATTGTATAAAATGGAAAAAAACCTAGAACAATAAAATGCAATTTCAAAATGTGTTGAAGTGAGATTATACCAACAGCATTCAGGGTAATAAAAGTATGGCTAGAGATTCTGTATTTAAATTCAGTATTGGTCTATACATTATTATCTTTTTAACAGCAGTATACATTTGGCATTCCTTAACAGGGAATCATATAACAGTGTGGCAGAAACCCAGATTGTATGCTCTGCACAATCCCAGAACACAAGAGCAGAGCTGCCAGCTCAGATTGTCTCCTTTTGAAGAGCTAGTCCCAATAGCAACATTTAAAATCTGTGGAGAAAGTACAATTTTGGAATTCAAATAAAAAATTCAAATGCTTTTTAAATGTGGTGATGGGAACATGTTGCTTGAAAGGAATAAATCCTAGATAAAAGCCACAAGCAAGTTCCTTCTATGAGTTGTAAAGCTTTTAACACTTTATTTGGTATAGTAGAAGTCTGTGTATTTGAACATATGTGATGCTGAAATAATTTCTGGCAAAATTGATGTTTTAAAATAGTGGCTAAGTCATTCCTTAGAATGACTAAATCCACTGTGGCAATATTTCAATCTGTAATCCTGCAAAATCCAGTGCAAAAGCTCATCTGATGTCACACTGTCACGTGAAAGGAAGAGCACAACAAAAGCTGAAAAGCAATATTCTCAATTCAAAATTCCCTTCCTGGTTACCCAGGATAGTAACAAATTTTGATATTCTGCTGTCCCTATATATTTTCTGAGAGTGACATTACTGGGAGTTCTGCATACATGGGGAGAGTGGAATAACAAAACAGAATAAGAAGAGATCAGAGGCCAAGGTGATGACTTTGGAAGACATGTCTAGGTTATCTGGATAGATATACTATGTAGACAGGAAAAGAGAATTTTGCAGAAAATGTCAGTATTAAGCTGAGCAAAGTGAGGAATTTTTTTAAAACTCTGAAGTATGTTTAACTAAGTCTTCTGTATGCAATACTTTGTATACAATACAAATACACAGTATAATTAATTTTATTTGTATCAGAATTCTCTTCAGCAACACTTACATTTGTCTTGCAATCTTAATAGCTCCACGTGTTATTTTAAAATGTGTTACTGCTTTTTCCAAGAAACACAGCCTCCTTTACATTTATGGTAACAATGCCTAACAATTACTTCAGTGACAGCTATGCATGCTCATTTTCTCAGGAAAGGAGTAGATTTCTGGCATCATGTTTCTCTCTCAAGTGAAGGTCTAAAAAGAATAAACGAACAGCTAGTGCACTTTAAGTATCCTAGCCAGCCTCTCTACCAACATGATCATTAGAATAAATATCCCAAGGAGAGAAAACAAGCTATTATGTTATTTTCCAGCTTCTGGTTAGCTCAAGCAGACTGAATCTCAGGAAAAAAAACAAAGTAAACATGAGAAGAATATCTCAATGATGATAATTGGCAGAGAAGAGGTTTATTTTTAAATGTCCACTGTAATCAAGGGAGGAGAGCCAACACAGGTGCAACACTCTCACAAGCCATCAATTAGCCACAACTAATGCCACAGTCATTCAGCAACAATTATACAGGACAGAAAGGTGGGGGGACTTATTATCATATGCATAAGCAATGCAACAGAAGCATTACTTGCATGCAATTTTTAAACCTAGACTGTATGCCTATCAGCTGCTCTGTTTGAAGGGGAAAAAAAAATCACATCAATATAATTAGGTGTATTTTTTTGTTGGAGAAATAAAATCTCAAACAGCTTGTTCCTCATATAAATAAAGGTCAGGTGTAAGAGACCCCATACCATAAACATCCATATATAATTGTTTTATACATTAATAATTAAAATTTTCCTTCTTTTAACATGAGTAAAACATTTGATTAATTTTGTTAGGGAAATATACAATTTATCCAGATTATATATAAAAATATTTTAAAATGTCTATTCTAATATAATTTTCACTATAACAGAATGAATTGTTGGCATTTTTTATTTCACCCATACTACAAAAATGCAGTGAAGTTTCCCAAAACTGATGGAGGGAAGGAAGTAAATACAAATTTATCCTTCTCAAGATTCTCTTGACCCAAATCCTTAAGACCCGCAAACTCAATCTTGTGAAGCATGAATAGTGCATGAAGCAGAAAATGATGTACTCACTAAAATACACAATTGTACATGTGTACATAGCAAGAGAAGAACATGCTAACACTTAAAAAAAGGAAGTAAAACAGAAGCAAAGGCAAGATCCAGCTGTAAAAAGACTCTTCTTTCCCCCATATCTCTTTAATTTATCAACCAATTTTGATACAATTTGAAATGAAGTTCATTATTTCTTTGTTAGAAACCTCTCATATTTTGTGCCCCTAAACTGTAGCTTAGTTAACTTATGCCTTTATCTGGCACTGGTCTCCTCTGCCTCTTTCATTAATAGGAAATGTATTTAAACGGTTTCAAAATGTTATTGTTGTCTGGCAACCATCCCATCTCTCTTCTTTCCTTAGACTGGTGAATGTGCATATTCTGCTGAGGAAGTATGAGTTATTAATGGTTAGGAAAATTCCACGCAATCTTTGTCTTATCTGTTTCAGCATTATTAGCCACCTGTCTATTTGTGCTCTTACCTTCATGGCGATTTTCCACATTGCTGCAACTAGAATGGAAGTCTTATTCTGTGTTAGCAAAATATTATTTAAACCAGAAAATTTCCTTCTGGTTGGACTACTATTAAGGTAAAACGAATGTTATTGCTTGTGCTGCACACAGGGCTAAATTTGACACTGACTGAACTCCCTGAACAATTCCACTAAAATCAATGGGACACCATGAAGTGCAAAACAATGCAGGAATTAGCAAACCTGAACTCAACACCAAGTTTTTTCTCCCATTCACTGCAAGAGGTGAGTAGGATTGTGCTTCCTACCCAACTGCAGTTGTCACTCTGGGACTCTGGCGTAGCTATTTGTTTTAAAATCTGCTTTGACAATCAGCTATTCATTCAAGAACACTACATCTTTCACAGGACTGTGGAGAGCTTCAAAAAGATCTCACAAAACTAAGTGATTGGGCAACAAAATGGCAAATGAATTTGAATGCTGATAAATGCAAAGTAATGCACATTGGAAAAATAATCTCAACTATACATACAATATGATGGGGACTAATTTAGCTACAACTACTCAAGAGAGAGTTTGGAGTCATTGTGGATAGTTCTCTGAAAACATCCACTCGGTGTGCAGCGGCAGTCAAAAAAGCAAACAGAATGTTAGGAATCATTTAAAAAGGGATAGTGAATAAGACAGAGAATATCTTATTGCCTCAATATACAACCATGGTACGCCCACATCTTGAATACTGCCTCCAGATGTGGTCACTTCATCTCCAAAAAGATATATTGGCATTGGAAAAGGTTCAGAAAAGGGAAACAAAAAAGATTAGGAGTTTGGAATGGGTGCCATATGAAGAGAGATTAAAAAGACGTGGACTTTTTATATTAGAAAAGAGGAGACTAAGGGGGGATATGATAGAGGTCTATAAAATCATGACTGGTAGGGAGAAAGTGAAAAAGAACATTATTTACTTGTTCCCATAATACAAGAACTATGGTCACCAAATGAAATTAATAGGTAGAAGTTTTAAAACAAACACAAAAGTTTTTCTTCACACACCACACAGTCAACCCGTGGAACTTCTTATCAGAGGATGTTGAGAAGACAAAGGGTATGTCTACACTACCCTCCTAGTTCGAACTAGGAGGGTAATGTAGGCATACCGCACTTGCTAATGAAGCCCGGGATTTGAATTTCCCGGGCTTCATTAGCAAGTGCGGTATGCCTACATTACCCCGCTAGTTCGAACTAGCGGGGTAGTGTAGACATACCCAAAGACTATAACAGGGTTCAAAAAGGGACTAGATAAATTCATGGAGATTAGGTCCATCAATACTTATTAACCAGAATAGGCAGAAATGGTGTCCCTAATCTCTGTTTGTCAGGGGCTCAGCATGGATGACAGGACAGAGATCACTTGATGATTACCTGTTCTGTTCACTCTCTGGGGAGTATGTGGCATTGGCCACTGTCAGAGGAAAGGATATTGGACTAGATGAATCTTTGGTCTGATCCAGTAGGCCATTCTTATGTTCTTATCAAACATATAGAACAAAGGGGGAACATTTTGTTAAGAAACTGAAAAGGAGACTTTAAAAAATTCTCCACTGGAATAATGAGAAATGTACATATTTAATATAATGAAAAGATCTCATAATTCCAGGGAGTAATATCAGTCTGTACTTTTGAAGTACAGTGAAAGCTTTGTTATCCAGCACTCTGTTGACAAAGTTTTCTGGTTAACTGGTGTCCCCCCCCCCCAGTCACAATACCTCGGCGTCTTCAGGCGTGCAAGCCTGATTCCCGTCTGCTCAGCTGGCCATTCCAGGGCTTCTTACAACCAACACTGCAGGCTAATGTCATTAGTAGGTGCCTCCTTCCCTCAGCTTGCCTGGAGCTGCTAAGAGCTGGATCTGCTGGATCGCTTGTCTGCCTGTCGCTTTCAAGGACACAACAAAAATTACCCCGAGTGAGTGAATGTGTGTGTTGGAGGGGACTGGTCTGCTTCCTCATTCCTCTAGACTTTGTTAGTCCTTTTTTTAGGCATTCCCAAGGGGTGGGGGTTAGTTGCCGCAGTAGGGGGTAGGACAAAGGAGGTTTTGAAACGCAACACTAATTGATTAACTTTTGTATCTATACACAACTAGTGATGTTTATTTTGCATTGTACTAGAGCAGGCTTGAGCAATAAGCAGCCCATGGGTCAGACTAATTTTACCCTGATTAGCCCCTAGCAGGTTGCTGGCACTTCTTTTACCTGTGTTTCTTCAGGTATGGCCACTTGCAGCTCCCATTGGCTGCACTTTGCTATTCCCAGCCAATGGAAGCTGCAGGGACAGCAATCCACAGCCTCTGGGAGCTGCAAGCAGCCATCCTTACAGACACACAGGTAAATGAAGTATTGTCAGCTTGCTAGGGGCTAACCTGGCAAACTGCATCCAGCCCCTAGGTCACTTATTGTCCACCCCTGTACAGAAGTGTATGGGTTACACTCATTTCTTAACTAATAAATCAAATAGCATTATTAAAGACTGAGATCATATAGTCTGGTACTAAAGTTGGGGAGCCATGGTTTAAATTATCTGCATACTGAATAACAGTTTATACAATTGGAACAAGATCCTTAAGTTGCTAATCAGGAAAAGACTTGATTTTTCATAAAAATATCAGAATGTACAAAATCCCTAGAGGGAAAAAAAAAAGAATTTTCTCATGTTAACAGAGATGTCTAGCTACTGCTAACAAAAATATAAAAAAGAAAAATAATACTGCTTAAATTCCAGCCAACAGAAAGAAAAAATGTTCTGCTTAAAATGAAAAATTATACTAGCTAGACAGAAGCATAAATAAAGTTTTTATTTCTCAAAATCTAGGGCTCTGATCCTTCAAATACTTACAAATGTGTTTACCTTTAGTCCCACTGAAAGTGACTGAATGACCACAAATTTAAGGATAAGCACGTATGTGTTTTCCGGCTTGAGACCTAATCTAGGTTTTTAAATATATGCAATATCAAAGGACAATAATGTCATCTGTAACTGTACAAGCAAATGATACATAAGATAGCCATATAGTACTTGGTAATTCAAACATAATTTGGTTTATACTGTGGACTCTGAAGAAATGAATCCTGGGTCTGATATAACTGCATGTAGAGCAGAGAACTGCACATTAGGGGTACGTCTATACTGCATTCCTCTTTCGAGAGAGGAATGCAAATGCAGACGAGCGAAATTGCAAATGAAGCGTGGATTTGAATTTCCCGTGCTTCATTTGCATAATGGCGTCCAGGCGCTTTTTCGAAATCCCCTCTTTTGAAAAAAAACTCCACTGTCTAAATGGGGTTATTTAGAAACCCCCCCCCCATCTTTTGAAATAACCCTTAAACCTCATTTTTTAAGGAGAAAGGTTTATTTAGAAAGAAGGTTATTTTTTCAAAATAATCCCATCTAGATGGCATTTTTTAATAGTGTATTTTGAAAAAACGCCCAGACGCCATTTTGCAGGAAATTCAAATCTGTGCTTCATTTGCAATTTTGCTCGGCTGCATTTGCATTCCTCTCTCGAAAGAGGAATGCAGTGTAGATATACCCTAGGGCTATGTCTAGACTGGCATATTTTCCGCAAATGCTTTTAACGGAAAAGTTTTCTGTTAAAAGCATTTTCGGAACAGAGTGTCTAGATTGGTACGGACGCTTTTCTGCAAAAGCACTTTTGCGGAAAAGCGTCTGTGGCCAATCTAGATGCGCTTTTCCGCAAAAAAGCCCCGATCGCCATTTTCGCGATTGGGGCTTTTTTGCGGAAAACAAATCTCAGCTGTTTACACTGGCCCTTTTGTGCAAAAGTTTTGAGCAAAAGGGACTTTTGCCCGAACGGGAGCAGCATAGTATTTCCGCAAAAAGCACTGATTTCTTACAGTAGGAAGTCAGTGCTTTTGCGGAAATTCAAGCGGCCAGTGTAGGCAGCTGGCAAGTCTTTCCGCAAAAGCAGATGATTTTGTGGAAAAACTTGCCAGTCTAGACGCAGCCTAGCTGTCAGATACAATACCACTAGTCTGTATGAAAAAAGCAAGAGGAGATGGGGAAGAGATGATCAGAACTGTAGAGAAAAGAAATTTAAGTTAGTAAAATTCCTAAAGCATTTGAAAAACAAAAACAATCTCACCAAAATCTACTATTCTATGAAACACAAAACCTGCACAAAGGTTTTTCACTAAACATTAAATTGTATTCTGTAGCACGAAAAAAATGATTTCACATCTAAAAGAAAATATTTTCTCAATTCATAGTTCTGGAGTTTGAGTTCATCTCCAAAGGCTAGATCTTTCTAAGATTCCTTCTGGGTACTCTCACTCTAATTCCCCACCTCTATTTTCAAGACTTTATTATGCCAGTAATGCTTTTTGTCCCTGCATTTTTTTATGTCTAATATTCTCCCATGTGACTTTAACAAATGACAAACTCAACTATTTTACTATGTATACTCCGACATACCAATATTCTCAGCATATCTAGATTCACACACACAGGCTCTTATAGCCATCTAATTCTACTACAAATTCCACTGTTAATTCTGAACACATAGGTCATTACCCCATCTCTAAGAATGCCCTTCAGCATTCTGGTTCCCACAGTAAATACCCATGCCAGGAGCTCTCAACCTTCTTTACATCACACACCACCTTAGCATTTTTTTATTGGGGCCCCTGCTTCCTTACAACCATAAGAAGATATTGCTGCCTAGTGTTGCTAATATGTTTGGCCCAGTGGCTCCTTCATGATGGAAATGCATCCAGGCCAAATCTGAGCATGTGGCATTGATAAACTTGCAGGCTGACTCACCCACTTTTACTAATATTCTATGCCCCCTAGAAAGTTTGACATATTCTTCTGCCGCAGGTCGAGAATCTCTGATCTAAGCTAGTGACTTCCACTCAGACAAATGTATTTCTTGGAACACTTAACAAGCAACTACGATGGTTTTTCCTCACACAACACTTAAGCTGCTGACAGCAAAAGGATATCATTCATCAAAAGTCTGTGTCTTTCTAAAGAGCGGCTTAATTTATTAATATTTAAATCCATCACATCTTGAGGTCAAAACATACTCAGGTATGTTCTTCATCCTTGGCAGAACTTCAATTAAGAGGGATTGTCTAGGAGCACTGAACCAATGTCATGCTAAAAGTATTGGCATCATGCAAAAATAAAAAGTAAATAAAGGTCACAAAGTAAAATATGTTACATCTCTGTGTAACAGCCCAGATGATAAGAGGCAGAAGCTCACATTGATAGAGAAAGTTCTGAACCAAAAAACCAGGGCCCAGCACCCAAGAACAATGAAGAAATTTAGATCAGTATCTGAACTCTGCAGCCCTGGCCTGTCAGGGCTCAAATATACTAACACAAAAGATTAAACATATTGGCAAAAGTGTTTATAAAAAAAACCTGCATTAAAGACGTATCAAATAAAATAAGATTTGAGAAGCTGCTACAAAAATTAGCAGATTATGTACCCAGTAGGAAAACATTTTTAATGACTAGCAGAAAATACGTAAGAGGATTGTACAAACTGGCAAACTTACCGCCAAAGGACAGAAAATGGTTTTTCCTTCTAAACTCACTAACCCTACGGATGAAATCATATCCTTGATCTTCTTAAGCAAATTTTAAACGAGTCCATTTTGAAGATTAATTTTTAAAAAGAAGAAAGTGATTTGTTCCTTTTTTCTCTTACTGCTAATGGTAAGAGTTACCATGAGCAACTCCAAGGGAAGGAGAAAAAAACAAAAATGAAGGTGGCTGAAAACATTGCCCCACAAGACTCCTATGTTAAATCTACCATGTATCATAACCATTTAGAAGTCAAGATTGAAAAATTAAGGACATACAATAGGATTACTGATCACCTATTATGATTGAAAGAATATTTCTTTAGGGACTTCAATATTTTATTCTGTCTTCACATATATGAGGTTCCGTAAGTATGCACAACGTAAGTATGATAAAAGTCCATATTGCAAATTATTTTTTGTGTGAGTTCAACTGTCATGAGAGGAATTTTCCTTTAAGCAAGAAAGTTCTTGGAAAAACATTAGAAGTTTCCTTTTGTTCCCACACCACATAATACTTAAAGATTAGGAGTCCATAAGAGCCCATGAACACTCATGATACCATCTACATTTTTTGTTAATCTCTAAGGTGCTGCAAGACTATTTGTTATTTTTTAAGTTTTTTCAGTTACAGACTAACACTGCTATCCCTCTGAAAGTTTTAAAAGGTGGACATTTTTCAACTGGGAATCTCAGACCTTTTAAAAAACAATTAAGCTTCACAACCTCTGTGTAAGTATTTTATTCACACAACACAGAGTGATTTGCCTTATCTCACTTAGGGCTCGTCTAGACTACGCGGAAGATTCTGCGGGAATTTGCATATCTTCTTCCGATCTCACTTTCAAAAGCAGAGCTTTCAAAAGTGAAAGTAGTCGGGACGTGTCTTTTCGGCAACCCACCCCCTTTTTTGAAAAGCTACTCTTCCTCAAAAAATAAGGTTTACGTGGCTTTCTGAAAAAAGGGGGGGGGTTGCTGAAAAAGCCGTGTCCCAACTACTTTCACTTTCGAAAGCTCTACTTTTGAAAGTGAGATTGAAAGACGATATGAAAATTCCCGCAGAATTTGTATATCCTCTTTCGAATCTTCCGCATAGTCTAGACATAGCCATAGGGTATATCTACACTGCAACCCTTGTGCTATGCAGATTGTGTACCTTATTTTCCGGTAATTTTGAAATAGTGCCAAATTTTGAAATAAAGCACTATTTTTACAAGTCCCTTAATCCTCGTGGAATGAGAGTTACAGG
Organism: Pelodiscus sinensis; assembly: GCF_052426305.1. Lineage (NCBI taxonomy): Eukaryota > Metazoa > Chordata > Testudines > Trionychidae > Pelodiscus > Pelodiscus sinensis. The sequence continues at coordinate 23,985,486 of NC_143052.1, read as the reverse complement.
GACGCTGGAACTGCATGCCCGTTATTTTGAAATATATTACAAAATAATAGGCGCATTTAAAGATGCAGTATCCCAAAATTGCGCTGCTGTGCAGACATAATCATAGAGAACCAAGGGCACCACCAGGATTAGAACCTGACTCCTAGCTGCCTATCTATAGCCACTTTCTTATACTTCTTCTCCTTGAGTTTAGCACTTTCAAAACATTAAGACATTTCTAGTAGTGTCTAAGTGGCAAGTGAGGGGTAATATTAGGGTGCAACAATAAGTACTTATATTAACAGTACTCCAAGGCAGTCCAATGATTGCTAAATAGAGAAAAGTGGATACTCTTTCCTTACTTGTATGCATTTTTGTCTTTGCAATTATTTACATTTAGGATTAGTACTATAGACCTATAAGGAGTTCAATATGGATGAGAGAGCAGGTAGCAAATAAGGAAGTTGACAGCAAGGGGAATATTTCATTTAATGGTACATTATAAACTCAATGGAATGTTAGAGAAGATTCAAACCATCAGAGAAACTAACATACCAATTTTTTTCTCTCTAGAATATTTTCTCTATTCCCCTGGATAATGCCAGGAACAAAATCCTCTGAAGGTTTGTAGTTTTCATGTTATAATAGTAACGACAACTTTGGTTCAGAGATTTTCTCCGTCAATTAATGACCAAATTCAGTTGCTGACTTTTCAGCTGGTTATTATTCTTCAAGAGACACCCTGTTATTGCTCAGTTAATACTGAATTGAAATGACAGACCCATGGAAGCATATCTGACATGCATTTAAATGCCAAATAAACTCCTTGTGATTACTTTTGTTACACTGAACGCTAGGCTTGAATAATGGCAGTCCCTTGCAAAACTGAGGGTGTTCAATAATATTTTAAAAATCAGATTAGTAATCTGAAAAAGAAAAGCATTAACACAAAAACTATGGATTTAGCAGATGAAATAAACATATTGTCCATAAATACCTGAATCAATATCACAAGTGGAAATGAAACTGATAGTCACTCAACCTTTAGGCTACAATGTCACAACTTATTATGTTAAAGTGGTGGGAGGGGCTAGAAGTCCACTGCAGATACTCCATTGGGAAGGGATACAGCGATCTGATGAATGGATGGGTATAGGATTTAAAGGAGAAAGGAGCAGAAACAGGGGAAGTTTGAGGCTTCTACGACTGTTACAGCAGGAGCCATTCCTTCCCCCTTTTACAGCCTTCCTTAACTCTCATTTAAGGGTGAGGGCTGGGGTAAAATGTCAGCAGCAGGTGAGCTGGGGATCAGAATGGGAAAGGGAATTACCTCCACTGTACACGTTTATCTACTGGGTACGCCCAGACACTTGTTAATAAAATTGTAGCCTTATTAAGCCACACTCAGTGTCTCCAGTCCTTTTTCCAGCATGGCTGGACAAATAGAAATAACTCGATTAAACTATTTGGATCCTAGGTGGCATTGGCAGGGCTGTCAGACACAAAAAGCATAATTTTACTTGTAAGCCAAGCACAGTTAACATGGAAATCAGTAAGACACAATAAACATAAAACCCCATAATGACATTGCAAGAGAGCCTGTGTTCAGGGCAAAACTGCTCCTTATATATGCGGGGGGGGGGGGGGGGAATCCCCTTCCATCCCAATTTATATCTGTAATCATGCAGAAGAAGTCAGGGCTGGACTAGGAAGTACAAAATGGTTTGGCAATATATTTTGACCAGCACACTGACCAGTGACACTTCCTGCCAGCCAGATTCCCAAACACACTTAATTTTGCCCAATCCTACCATTCTACTCCTCCATTCAAGTTCCAACTATGTCCTTCCTCTGGTTGCAAACAAGGAAGTGGCAATAAGAGAGAAATGCATCTGAAAGGAAGGTCTACTTTCATTCACTGAGTACATTGTTCACAAAAAAAAAAATCAACTTTGCCTGGGGCTTTGTAGATTTCTGGAGCTAATATTGTAGGGTTAGACAGTGCTAGCAGAAATAAATTGACTTTTTGTTGTCCTTTGAAAGGGTTTCATATTATTTACTTTCTTACACTGAAATATAAAACAATGGTCACAAGCAAATACTCAAAGGTCTAGGTAAAAGAGAAAAGCTTTGTGACAGCTGGTGGTGAAACACACAAGCTTCTATTACTTGTGTTCAAAGAGAATCAATTAATAGACAGATTTCATCTATGTAAGTCCTCCACGAGGGAGCAGTGGAACCCACTAATAATGGCAGAATATTACAGAACTATATAAGAAAGCTTACTGCTTGTGTCCAGTGGGAACATGGATTTAATAACTCAAGGAAATCAGTAAGCCAGTATTTCATACCTTTTGGAAGCCTTCTTGAAAACAAAAGAGTATATAACAATGGAATCACAATGATGATCTCACAGAATTGTAAAGAAAGAAGGAAATAAAGACAGGATTTGTTATGTGTTTGTGATTTATTCAATATCTAAGCCCCAATCCTGATTACATTTGCACACATGCTTAACTTTACTACATTGGGCACATTGTGTAAAGTTAATCATGTGCATATGTCTATGCATGATCAGAGTGGATTCCGAATTATGATATCTGACAGAGCCATTCAAACGTTCTGATAGTGGGCAAAGCAGAGGGGGAAAACAGGAATATAATTATGTGTGGGAAACACCTACTCAAAATGAAACTAACTCTATCATATTTAATTTTTTTTATAAATAATATTTTGTAGGTGTTCCACCTGTATTAGAACAGGAAGCAAAATACTGCAGATTTCAGACCGTTATCTAATACTTATTCAAATCAGCTGCAAGACCTGTACCTTTAACTACAAGAGTAGAGGGATATTCAGTTGCTTATTTTTAAATAGCAGAATCTTCAACAAAAATTGTGAGACAAAAAATCACTCAAACAAATAAACAAATTTGGGTGATGAAAATTATGGTTTTCCATTGGTGGCTTCATTTCTTGAATCATTTACATTTTATTTTTATCTTTGGGTTTCACCATCTTTTTTCTAAAAACAAAAAAAAAAGCAAGTACCAACTAGTGAACCATATGAAGAAAGAAGGCAACTAAACTGAAGACTAATTTTAGAATACGTTTTTTAAAGTAAGTACAGAAAAATGGAATAGGATTTAAAATGCTGTAATATAAACTTGTAAAGATGGTAGGTAAGGTCTCTTTGCATATATCCCTTAGGCACTATCAACCAACTGATGTTAAAATAGAAAAATAAACCAATTTATCTGATGGGTTGGTACCATTAACTCATAATTTAATTCAAAACTCACTGAATGTATATGATAAGATCCATACCTATTTAATAATGGACTATCCTGTTGAAAGACCATATTTCTTCATGTGCAGAGTCTTTTAGGATGAATGCATTTATTAAACATAAAGTATAACTTTTCAAGGAATTCTAGTGATGTTTAAATAAATATTACGTATTTATATTCACAGTAGTATTTTAAAGAACAATAAAATCGTACACCACACATTTTAAAATGGCTTCCCCTTCCTTTTCATCATTTGGAACTCAATTAGTAACTCTTGCTGGAACAAGAAATGAATAAGAAAGGTGGTGACTCTTGACTGAGGATCAATAAATGGGCCACTAGCCCACTAGCTCACTCATCTTTAGTTATCTCTAATTTTAGTGATGTGGGAACATTCAAGAAAAAGTGTTAAAATGGTAAAATAGTAGATTCGGACAGATTCATTAAGGCACATTTGGATGATACAGGAGAAGTGAAATGAACACAACAGTCACTTTGCAGTGAGGAAGTTCAAAGGTATCAGTAGGAGGGATGCATTCAGAGACTGAGAATATAAAACATCTACTGATTTTAGAACTTTTTCACCGCCGACAGAGGCTACTCCATTGGATGCAGAGCAGCCTCTGTCCATGGGGAGTTTGGACCCTCCATGGACAGAAGCTGCTTTGAGGCAGCTTTCCCTTCCCCTCCCCACCATGCTGCTGCCTCTGTTTTTAAGCTGGCTCCCCCAGCACCAGCTCCTCCCTGTAGGAGGCAGCAAGGGAGGGTGAGGATAGCAGGTCTGTGGGAGCTGATACGTGCAGGGAGCTGCCTGCCCCCCTCACCCTCCATGCTGCTGCCTTTCTATAAGAGGCAGCAGTGCAGAGGTGGGGATGAGGAGTAGGCAGATCCGGTGCCCACGGGGAGCCTAATGAAATCCAGCTCCTCATGGGCACCAGCTCCTACTCCCCACCTTGCTGCCTTTGATACAGAGGCAGAAAAGGGGGGAAGTGCGTGTAGTCAATAGTATTAACCATCATTAATCATTTACTCCATTATACACTAAGATCCCTAATCTGCACTGACTGAGCTGGAAGCGCATAGTATGCAAACAAAGAGGAGGTTGCTGAACCATAACCCTGTTCTGTGTTCTCCTCAGGTAGGACCAAAAGGGGCTAAAGGAGCACCCCAAGTGGAGTTTAAATGACACAAAAGAAGAACCTGGGCTAGCTTGTTTTGGGGTTTAGTTACTGTGGGAGTTATTACATGTTTGTGGGGGGGGGGGGGGTGTTGTATTGTACAATGTACCCTCTGCTATCCTAGTAGGAGGGGCTTACAGACTGAACTGGGAGTAAATAGCAGGCAAACAGAGAAGAGGCTGAACTGTAATCATACTCTATGTTCTTTACAGAATAAAAACCCATTCTGGGTGGATTGTCTGAGTGGATCTGATTTGAAGTGAACACACACTGACACACAATGCAGACCACACTATGGCGCCTCAGGCCAAGACTCCCCAAGTAGTGTAAAAAATTCACAAGGCAGGATTCCCCTATCTTGAGCAACCTCATATGGGCTAGTGAACAGGAGGAGGGGCTACAACTGGAATATCGGAAGCATGTACAGGATGGGGAAAAGGGAGGAAGTGGACATTAAACATCAATAATAGAAACACTTGTTCTGAGGTCCAGAAAGAGATAAGGCTCAGACCAGTTGTAAGTCTCTCACTAAAAATAAAAATAAAATAAATTAAAATAAATATAAAATAAATAAAAATAAAAGGGGAAAAGCAGAGGCAATGTCACAGTAGGGAGTTCTATCACAGGCTACCAAATCGGAAAGAAGAGAGGAATGAAGGCATTTCTAGAACAAATACAAGTATCCAAAACACAAGTCCCGGTGGGATATAATTGGTCAGAAAATTATGTTGCAATATGTTAGGATTGGTTAGTAAATTTTCAGTAAAATGATTGGTTAAAGTATAGCTGAGTACACTACTATATAAATTGGGAGCAAAGAGGAAGTAAGCTGGGGAAAAAGTTACTTCAGACATCAGCTATTATGACTCCCTGTTTGTGTGAGAAGAATCAGGGAAGTGGGAGGGTGAAGGGAAAAGCCCTGTAACTTCTGAGATATGTATATCTGCTTCCCCTCATTCTCTCAAGGCTCAGTGGCCAGATTCTCTCTCCTAGGAAGCACCAGAATTATGTGACTCCCATGACTCTGCGGAGAAAATATAGGTCACTTCCCCAGCCTGCATCTCAGTTTCCCCATTTATAAATTGGAAATTATGATGCTGCCCTCTGTCAAGTGCCTAATGATGTACTGAAAAACAGCATTATTTAAGAGATTATGAATTTGACAGGTTTTTGCGTAAAAATCGGTGGAGCGTCCATTTTTGTGCAAGTAAATTGGTAGAACAGAAGGCTTTTGCTGGTGGAATTATTCCTCTCCCAATGAGGAATAAATCATTTTTGTGCTACATCTCTTGCACAAAAAGGCAGGTGTGTGGACGCTCCGGAGGGTTTTTTTCACAAGAAACCCCTATTGGCAAAAGCACGGGTGCTCTAATGGCCATTCCCAGAATGGCCTTCAGAGCTTTCTTGCACAAGAATGTCCATGCAGTGTGGATGCTCTCTTGAGCAAAAGCACATTGCTTTTGCGATGCGCTTTGAGGTCTGGACACTCTTTTGTGCAAGAAGTTTTTATGGAAGATCTATTCTGCAAAAGGCTTCTTGCACAAAAACTCTGCAGTGTAGACGAAGCCTCAATGTCCTGTGCTTTTATTAGCAATAATTCACCCCTAACTGTCTTCTAAGAGCCTGGTAATCAGAGAAAGTGTTGGTATTGCTGCTAGAGAATATTGACCTTCCTTGGTTCAGCAAATTCTCTGGTTCTATGAAAAATTTAAATTCTGCAGAAACTACCTTTTTTGTTATAATGATTTGTGATGGTAAATTCCTGACCATCATTATTTAGTAGTATTATAGTAGCATCTGGAGGCTCTCAACAGAGGTCAGGCCCCAACTATGAGGCAATGTTTACACACACAATGACATTCCTTGCCTTAGAGAATTTACCATTGAAATCGATATGATAGAGAAGGGGAAATAAAGCCACAAAGAAGTGAAGTGACTTGCCCAAGGTCACACAGAAGGTTGGGGCACAGACAAGCATAGATGTTAGGTCTTCACACTGCCTCTCTGATGGGCACTGAGTAGCAGGTGGAAATATAGGAGAAGAGTGAGCAGGAAGCCATAGGACAAGAAAGAGGGAAGGTTGTCTTGGTGGATCTTGAAGAATCTCATGATACCATCTAGATGTTTCATCAGTCTTTAAGTGTTTCCTGACTCTTTGTTGTTTGCTACTTAATGGTTCTTATCTGCCCCCTTAGACTATCTAGTCTTTAGGTGCTTATAGACTCGGCTTTCCCTTGATATATTTTTTATGCACTGCCTTTTCTTGTCCCTCCTCCCAATTTTCCCTTCTTCTACCCCACCCTCCCGTCTCTCCTAGTTATTTTGGTCCCAGACATCCAACAGTCCGGTCATCTGAATAAGTGGGCTGTGCCGACGAAAACTCATGATACCATCTACATGTTTTGTTAGTCTATAAAGTGCTACCAGACTATTTGTTGTTTTTTCAGTTTTGGTAGATCTTGACATTTTCACTGAAAAGGTCATTGAGACTCTGTACAGAGCTAGAGAAAGTGTCTATGGGAGAACATTTTACATTTTACAATGATGAGTGGAGAATTAATGGTGTTTGTCAAAGAACGTAGAACAGCTGAAAGTAGAGGAGAGACTATGTCTGCCATGGAGGAAACCCTCGTGAAATCCTATGGTATAAAAGGGGTCGAAAAGAATCAAGGGTGACAGAAAGTCTGGAGTGGTGGGTTTCAGCACATGCAGCAAAAGAACAGGAAGGAAGAAGTTGAGAGTGGCAGAGATGGTGGCCTGAAGAATTGCTTACAGAACTGGTTATATGGTATGACCAGCATATTACAACCCATTTAGTCAATGCAAATTCTAACCGCAATAAAATAAAGTACAAACCGTGAGTGACAAAGCAACTTTCAGAAACATGACCTCCCTGAAAATAACAACAATATAGAAACAAGGTAAGTATTATTTCCTGTTTAAACTCCACTAACTTTCCAGAAGTCTGAATCTCCACCTAGAAGTGAACTTTAGATCATAAACAGTAAAGAGCAATCTCTTTGGCATAAATCAAATTTACACAGCTTTAGTTGAAACCAGTATACAGTTAATTTGGCATTAAATCTTAAAAAAAATATTTGTGTGCTACATTAAACTCCCCAATGTCAGAAGTTAATGGCAAGTTGGTAACACTCCTCACAAGCCTCTGACATTTTGAGGGGCCTGTATTTGTGTGGAGATTCAAAGAATTAAAGAAACTAAACCATTCCTATCTTGAGCAATCAAAGAACTACAGGAAAATTGTGCATGTTACATCAGTGATCTCTCCCTAAAATCTTTTATGCTTCATTTCAAGTACTTTACATTAATGAGCTGTGCAACTCTTAAAAGAGAGAGGAACCCAGAATGCTATAGTCATACAATAACACTGTAGTCAAATAGCTGTAAAATAAAGCTATTTATAATCCTATTTATTTAACTTGCTGTATTAATTTGTATCTGAAATTATTTCAGTGTTTGACATTTAAATAGTTGTGGTTTAGGTGAATTACAACTAGTAGAAAAAACATATTTGTTACCTCCAGTGTCTGATACATTACTGCCTAGCTTGGTTTTGTTTTGTTTTTTGTTTTAACTCAAGACAATGCACTACTAAGCACTGGGAAATAATATGTCATACACGTACCAGGTGTGAAGCACATTTCTAATGCAAAACTCAAGTCCCCTTATTTTGTGTTAGTATCACTTCTACTGTATGCATTGTAGCAATAAGGCATGGGGAGTTAGCATTTTCAATGCAGGAATAAATGTATCACAAATTATCCAGCTGTTATATTTCTAATGTTAGAAGAAAAAGTCAGAATAACTGCAGATGGGGAAGGATTGTTGGAATGAATGTATACTTATACACTGCACAAGTTTACATAAAATAGGAGAACATTTTGCACCATACCTGTGACCTTACATACACCCAAATATTCATCAATGATTCTCTGTCTTTTACAAGCACAAAATGGCATAAAATTAATCTTCTCCTTATAATGTTTACCTTAATCAATACTAGGTATAAGGCAGTTTCACATAAATCAAATGAGTTGTATGAAAACAGCTAGTATTTTATGTTAATACATTAAATATTCACAAAATAAGTTTTAAACTAATGTAAATATAAAACAAGTATAAAATCCCCTGTATCTTTTTCTATAGTCATAAATAAATAAATAAATAAATAAATAGCAATAATAATAAATAAATAAATAAATAGTAATAATAATAAATCACTACCTTCCCACCTTGTGATACTTGCTTAGTTTCAACAACACTGACATAAACGACAATTAAAATCAGCCATCAATGACAAATATTCATTAGAATGCATTTATTAATGTAACTGTTATTAAATTGTTTTAATGACAGAAACTTTACTATAGAAAATCTGACAAACATATAGAGTGTTCATAAAGATATACAGTTTGATAAGAGCTATATCTTGCAGTTGATGCATTTTTTAACCAAAATATACGATTTGGGGTGGTTTTTTTTCGTAAGAAGTATATTTCTAAATGGCTCCAATCTTATTTCCGGTTTTATTTTTTAAAATCATTTTCATTGCACTGCCAAATATTTGGCCTGGTATCATGTTAGTGGCTGTTCTCTTCCCCCCTCCCACTCAGTTCTATCAGACACTGTTTTGGATTTAAAATCAAATCAAATAATATTCATTTATTGAGATGCAGTTTGTTTCCCCTGTGCACTGCATTTCTTGTAGCCTGAAAGCTCAGAATCTTAAAAGAGATTCTGTTCTACGGACGAAAGTTCTCAGTAGGAGGCAAGGGAGAGAGGTCAGTCAAGGAGCCAAAAACAAAACAGATATAAAACACGCTTGCAATCCTCGTCTTTGGATATCATCAAAAAGTGGGAATAAAAAAAGCAGAAACACATGGCACGTTGAGAACACTATCACTTACAGCTTATAACCAAAGCAGCAATTAAACACCTTTCATCATTCCCTAAAATGCCTTCCTTTTTCAAGAATACAGAGAAACACACATACAAAGACAAATCCTTTCTGAGGAGCAATGAAAACTTAATAACCTACCATTTTCTTTGCACTCTTCAGGAGGTTTAGCCTTTTTCGCAAGTCGTGGATCCAGCCATGATGTTGTCTTTGTGTTATGGCTGAAAAGAAAAGAGATCACTCTGAGCAGACACATACTGAAAGGAATCAAGTTTATTCCTTAAAAAAAAAAAAAGGTTTAGTCCAACAAAATTGCAATCGATACACTTAATTTGCTTACTGGTTCTAAGTAGCCCTGAAGGAGGTGTAAGAGTAATTGTGCAAGGCAGCTGTAAATTTGGCAACCTCAGCTCCCTGTCCTCAAAGCAGCTATTTTTATTAAAATCAACTAGAATGTTGCCAAGTTAACCTCATTGAAAATGCAGAACTCATCTAGAGCAAAAAGAATTTATTACAAATACAGCGTTCTCCAGTTTAACGAGTGCAGTCAAAAGGATTCCATATCATCCTCAGAGTTTTTGGATGGAATTATTTTCATCTTAAACCTATCCTTTTCATACATATGTGTTTGTTATTTAACAGCCATGCTGGCAAGGCATAGCAAAAATGATGCAAATTACAGTGTGCTCCTGCAAAGTACACATTTTCTAACAGAGTGATTAATGACACGTTGCTTAACCAACCTTTATCTATTCCATATTTAATTCTTCTACCATGATAAGATGTATTTTGCACAAGCTGAATGAATCGTGTGGCTCTTTTGCTTTACTCAGAATAGATCTTTCAAGAATCAGCAATGAAGTAACCTCTGAATTGGTACAAACTGTTTTCCAGGAGAATATTTTGCAAATGAATTGACACATAAAGCACTAATCAGAGTTAAAACAAGCCTTTTTTAAATGTATACCCTTTCCAACTCCTTTTGAATTTGGAGCCCAAATAAAATACAATGCCAAGGAAATAAAACTATAAAACAAAGAGATGTAACAATTATTCTCATATTTGCACAGGTGCCTGTCTTCTAACACTGACATCCCTTTTTAAGGCATGTTTTATTTATCTAATATATCCTAGGAGGCTGCTCACTTTTGTACAGTTTTATATATTATTGAATTATTTAGATTATTATTAATATAACATTTGCTGTGTAATTTAAAATGTATTGAAAGCATCTGTTGTAAATGTTAGTGAAAATTAGACAGAACCAAGGCAGCCAATCAAAAACTGATCTGGATACATTTTGTAATTTATCATTTACTCATTGATGTATACACGTAGTGAGATCTGATCCAATGGTATGAGCCTTCCGTTGAGAATAAGAAAATCCTGCATTCTAATCCCTACTCTCACCCAGACTGCCTTTGTGCTCTTGGGCATGTCAATTTTCCTCTCTGCCTCAATGTCACCAATAACAATAAGTCCAATTTTCAAATTTGAAGGCCTGAAGTAGAAACTTTAATTTGTATTTAGGCATTCTAAGCAGGTGACTTTCCCATCCTATACCAAAACACAGTGTACAGATTTAAATACAGTAAAATCCCACCCTCCTTTTGATTGTGGCTTTATTTATGTAGAAATTAATATTAATAAAAGAATTAGCAATGCAAACCTTCAGCCCATACTGGAAATCAACTGTGACTAGGGTTCTTCCCTGAGTCCATTCTGTCTAGAGCCTTGGTAGAACTCCTCCCACCTGCCTTGCACCAGGAGGGATTCCACCAGGAATCAACCAGCACTTTTCTTCAAGGTAATAATAATAATATATAACACTCTTGTATAACACTTTCATCAGTATATTAAAGCATTTTGAAAAGCAGGTCAGTATCATCACTCCCATTTTACAGATGGAAAAATTGAGGTACACAAATCTGAAATGACTCCTCTAAAGTTACCTTGCAAAAGAGCCAGGGAACAGAACCTGACTCCTAGATGATGATGATCTATTGACTGAATTACTTTGCCTCATCTTACAGCAATTTAAAAACTGTCCAACATGTTACCAAATCTATATGATGAGTTGATGAGTCATTGAAATACATTGCTTAGGGTATGTCTAGACTACAGGCTTCTGTCGACAAAGAGCATCTAGACTACATTGAGTTCTGTCGACAAAGCAAGCTGCTTTGTCGACATGGTAGTGTAGACGCAAAGGACAGTTTACATGCAATAACACCTTCTGCCGACAGAAACTCTGTCGACAGAAGGCGTTATGCCTCGTAAAATGAGGTTTACCAGCGTCGACAAAACTGCTGAGTTCTGTCAACATTATGTAGACAGAACTCAGCGGTAGTGTAGACGCAGGTATAGTTTTGTTGACAAAAGTCCACTTTTGTCGACAAAACTCTGTAGTCTAGACACACCCTTAGTCAGCTCCCATAGTAAGTGCCTAAAATGGGCATTTATTTAAGCACCAAAAAGGACTCTGAGGTATCAGATTTAGGCACATGAGTTTGAAAACTAAGACCAATATTACTATTTAAAGTGTGAACTTATGACTTGCGTTTGCCAATGCTTTTGTTTAATCTAAGAAATTAACCAGCAAATACGTTAAGTACTGTTCCAACATAGGTGTGTTTTTCCTGATGACTCAACTTCCCCTTGTTTTGTAAACTGTGGCCATAATGTACAGTTAATAATCTAATTAAAACATCAAAGCCTAATAAGTAAGCACATCAATCACGGAGAGGGAAGAGGACGGCAGAACTAGGGCACTACAGTAATGTAAATAACAACACAAATATCACACTGTTATATAAATTATGTTCATGCATAAATGTGGTTAAGCCATTAAAAACCATTTAAAATTATTCTTAATATTAGCTGCCACTCATACTAACCATCAGTGGTCAGCTGGCTTCTTGCAGGTGTCGTAACAGATGCAAGTCCCGCAGACATATTTGAAAGAGAAGGTAGTGGTTTTACAGATTAGTTCAGATTAGTCCATTTATACAGGGCAGCTTGAGAGGAAATGCAAAGGCAATTGAGAAAGAAGTGCACAAACAGGCATTCAAAGCTGATATCACTGGCTGAGTGAAAAGGGTGAGGTGATGCAGTAAAAGCATCCAGAAAGAAATATAGCTGCAGTGCAATTAACATTTTTCCCTGGCTTCTCTTTGGTTATTCAGCAAAGAACCCTACTTATCACTGGAAGGCATGCTCAGAAAGTCTCTCCTACATCATTTCCATGAGCCTGATTACTGTATGTGGTAACTGGACTGAAAGAGAGGTGTAGAATTCCTGAACAAATGCTACAGCTCTGCTATTGAGGACAAGATTCCCCCCTTGAAATCTAAAGCAACTTCCTAAAGCCAGAAGCCATGGAAGGAGTTTTGATGTCAAAGTTCTCATAGTCTTTTACACTATTCTACAGAAACAAGATAGAAATGAACGATTTTAATTCATACTAATTTGTTTACAAGGGAGAAATTGTGCAGAAGTCTAGCATCTACTGTGAATTTGCTGAACAATGTCCATACACAAAATTAAAGTAGTTAAGACTTTTAATGTAGCCAAAAATCAATTAAATAATTATTGATCTGTTAGCTGAAATTGCCAATATTATGTACTAATGGGCTATAGAAATGTTTTATTATAACCAAAATATGATGATAGCACAGGAAACTTAGAATGTTTAATGCAAAAATTATTCATCATCTGGCTCATGTGAAACAAAAGGAAGGACTGCCCATCGGTTAGGGTGCTAGCCTGGAATTTAGGAGACCTAGGTTCAATTCCCTGCTCTGCTAGGGTATGTCTACACAGCAAAGTTATTTCAGAATACATGTCTTTTGAATGCGTCCGCTATTTCAAGATATAGCAGATGTGCTATTTTGCCATCCCCATAAACCTCATTGGACGAGGAGTAAGGGATGGCTTGAAATAGTGCTGTATTTCGAAATGTGGCCCTGTGTAGATGAAATAAACTATTTCAAAATAGACTCGAAATAAGCTATACAATGTGCACAGCACAAATTGCGCATCTTATTTCAAGTTTCAGGTGCTGTGCAGATGCACCCTCTACAGACTTCTTGTATGACCTTAGATTCTTCATGCTCCTGTTCCCCAGCTGTAAAACAGAGATAATATCACTTTCTTACCTCAACCCATCTGTGAGGAAAAATACATTATAGAGTATGCGGTGCTCAGATACTGTAGTAATAAGAACCACGTGTGCCTACTATACTACTGTATTTTCATGCGGGTGGAGGGCACAACACAAAATCTGTTACCACAATTGGCACCAAACAAGGGTGACCACACAGCAAGTGTGAAAAATTGGGATAGCGTGGGGAGCAATGTTCCCTCTAATCTTTTCTATGTGCGAAATATGTTATGTGCAGTGAGGCATGTGTGCCAAAAATGGAAATACAAAACCTAGCAGTGGGCATGCTGCTTATCAACTAGGTTGTATTTGAATCTCTCCTGAATGGCCACACAAGCACACAGCTTATAGGGTACACTGGTGGGAATAAAAGGCACCTATATAAGATGAAGCCCCAAATATCAGGACTGTTCCTATAAATTTGGGACATCTGTTCATCCTAAACTGAACTGGTCAATACCTAAAATTTAGGTTGACCTTGCTACATTGCTATAGGGTAAAGCTGACCTAAGTTTCAGTGTAGACATGGGTGTCTGGTTTGTAAGGCAGAGGGAGGCTCTGCCTTCCTTACTCAGTGCTGGGGCTGCTGGGCCTGCCCTCTCCCTCCCACCACCCCCGTGTCTGCAACTTGCACAGTGGGGTTGCTGTGGAATGTTGTTAGCATGGTTCAGGCAGGACCTAGGGCAGCTGGGAAGGCAGAGCAGCAGGGAGTCCCTTCAGCAGCACCCCTGAACCTACAAGGACCATACACAAGAGGAAGTGGGGAAGGAATGGGAAGTGAGGGGAATGAAGGGAGGGAGATGAAGAAAAAAAGGGGATGAGGAACGGGGGAGGGGAGCAAGTGTCCGGCATGCAGTGTCCCCCCAGCCCCATCTAACCCTCACCCTGATAAGTCCTGCTTCCCTAAACCTGGACTCATCCAACAAGCCCCCACATCCTGACCCCCACCCCACTGAGCCCCAGCAAGCTGCACCTGGACCCCCTATCCTATGAAGTCCCAATTCCCCAGCATCTGGACCTCACACCAAGCCCAACCAGAGTCCCATTGCCCCTATACCCAGAAGCTCCCAACGAGCCCCCGTGCATCCAGATCCACCACTGAGCCATCCACACCCAGACTGCCCCACATCTGGATCCCCACAGTAACCCCTCCACACATGGATCAAGCTGGGCTGAGCCTGCCCAGCCACACCTGGTATGCCTGGCACAAAGGACAGGGCCAGCCCATACACTATGTCAGGGTCAAGTGCAGCCTCACTGCCAAGTTCCTGTCCTGGGTTTCAGGGTGATGTCCAACCTCAATGCAGCCAGTAGCATGTACTCCCCTCTGCTAGAACTGTGAAGATCAGGGGTTTTCTTAATGGCTTTCCTGACACAGACTTCCAGTATGACATTGGAACCCTCATTTAAGGTTTGGTCTCAAGGGAACTTTTTCCACTGATTAAAAAAATAGATAAGGAGCTTACTTATCCCATGCCTCACTTTCTCCATCCAAAAAAAGAGTTAATAATAATAGTTGCCTGCCTCACAGGAGTGTGTGTAAATTCATTGGTTTTCTTTAGGTGTTTTGATGTCATCAGATGGGAAGTTCAGTTTTGCAAAGTGTTTTTTACAATTTCAAAATCTTTCTCCTTCATTCATGTAGCAGCCATTGCTCCTGGATTACAGGAGAATTTCAATTTGGAACTTTATGGGATGACTCCTCCCATTGTGTGTTGGTGGAGCAATTTGCCAGAAGAGGCAGGGCTAGTGAGAGCAGGGCTCCATCTGGCCTCCCCTATTTTATTTTTCAAAGGGCTAGTCAAAGATTCTGGTAGCCAGCCAGTTTATGCTGTGTGTGTGCTGCAGAGAGGGCTGAGTGATTTGTGGCAGCAGGCACCCTGTGCTAGCCTGCTACGTGGTATTGGGCAGAACAATAAATTGCCAGGAGGAATGAATCCCCTTTCATCTGGGCTAGAGGAGCCCTTCAGAGCTTTCCCACAGGTAAGCAGTGGCCTGAGCTGGGGCAATTTTTTTAAACTTGTTCAAATTCTGTGATGGGCAGGGCAAGGGGAGCACTTGGTTGGGGAGGGTGGTGATTTTGAGTGGTGGGAGTCTGAGGAGAAAGGAGTGTGGAGGGAAGAAAGAGGGGCAGAGTGAGGAGAAACATGGTGGCAAGGAAGAGGGACGTTATTGGTTGGAAAGATGTGAACTCTTGTCAGTCTCAACTCTTTTCAGTGGTTGGGAGAGTACGTTTACCTAGTGAGAACAGGACTGAGGATTTGGTTCCTTCACCCTTGAGGATATTGGGTCTACCAGTCTGATACATAAAGCTGGCACCATCATGCTGCCTCAGTAGGACATTTTGCCTTCTTGGTTCTGTGAGTTGAATGGCTGCTGTTGTTAAACCAGCAATATTTTACTGGCAAGTCCTTTGCAATTCTTATGAACTGTCTGAGGTGCTTAATGCTGTGGAAACAATTAACATAGGAAGCCCTCCACTTGTCTGTGTGAAGAAGCAAAAATGAGTTGGCATCTTCTGCAGTCTGATTCTAGAGATTTTCTTCCTGTCGGGGGCAAATGCCAGCTGAGGGTGAGGCCTAACACCTTGTTTGATTGTGTGAAGAAAGGACAGAGATTTCTCAGTTAGCTTTAACTGATGCTTAAGTTGCCATTCTCTGTGTTCCCTAGCATCAATGTCAGGGGAGGTTAGGACATTTGCAAACAGCCTGCATGTCAGCTATGAGGGTATATAATAAACTTGTGACTGACATTTCTTATTCCCAAATTTAGTGCTCTTAATTAGGTACCTTCTGCATGTCTGGCACATAGTACAAATAATGCTTCATTTTGCTTAGAAAGAAATTGCAGAAAAGTGTAGGTTTTTAAAAAAAAATGTGCTTGGGTTCAGGGATCTGACTGGAAGGGGACAAGCATGCAGCGAACAGGGACACAGGATGCACAGGGAAGACAGAAGGGAGACAGTGGGAAGTGGGTGGAGCCCAAATGGAAGCTTCACCAAGCACCCATGAGCACAGACCTCCTATTTCTTGCAGAGGTGGATTTAATGCAGTAATAGAAGAAGCCCTTGTGGGCAATAATTTTTAATGGGGGGGCCACTCAAAGATTTTGGTAAATGGTTCAGGGCCACACTTCTGTGGGGGTGGCGTGAGGTCTGGGACAGTGGGTGGAGTGTAGAAGGGAGCTTGGGATAGAGGACTGTGGTGCAGGAAAAGGTGTGGGGTCTGAGAGGGAGTCTGGATGAAAGAGGGGGTTATAATCTGAGGCAGGGGTTTGGAGTGCAGGGTCCAGGAGGGATTATGGGTGCAGGAAAGGATTCTGGCCTGGAGGAGAGGAGTAGGACAGGGTGCAGGATCTGGGAGGGAGTTGTGACCTGGAGGAGGTGGGGAGAGGGGATACAGAGGGTTTGGGTTGTGGCCTGGGACAGGTAGTTAAGGGGAAACAGGGGGTGGAGTGCCAGAGGCAGCCTCTGGCTGGGAGCCACTTAGGTAAGCGGCTCCCAGCCAGAAGCTCTGCAGACTCCATTCCTGTGCGTTCTTCCATATGGCTTTTCTCCAGCACAGAGAGGGAGAGAGGGCAGGGGAAAGGAGGAACGAGGCGGCTTCATTCTCTGTTCCTGTCTTCACCAAAATTTCTTATCTCCTATTGGCTGAAAACTGGCCAATGGAAGCTTGAGGATTTTGCTAGGGGGCGGGAACAGCGCATGAAGCTTTCTGCTCCCTGCACAGCCTGCAGAGCAATTAGCAGCCTGTTGGAGAGGTTGCTTGGCGGGCCAGATCCGGCCCATTAGCCTGCCTTACATTGCTGGAGAAACTATCTACACTAGAGTACAGTGTCACAGCTGTACTGTAAGGTAGCCCAGCTGTACCACTGTAGTGTTTGTAGTACAGATGTACGATCTAGATATCAAAGGTAACTGGTATCATAAAATATACCAACACAGAAATACTAATACTGCTCTCTCGATACTGTTACTGCAAGGTTGCTGTCATTCTGGAGTAGGAATTAATGCAATATATAGGGGTACGTCTACACTAGCCCCCTAGATCAATCTAAGGAGGCTAATGAGGATGACCTAAATTGCAACTCAAGCCCGGGATTTAAATATCCCGCTCTTGCTTTGCATGCTCCTGGCCGGCCGCCATTTTAGAAATTGACTAGCCCGAAGTAACTGCCCACATCTACACGCGGCAGTGAAATGGGATTCCGATTTAAAGCCCTAACTCGAATTAGCTAGTATTCCTCCTGCAGTGAGGTTTACCAGCTAATTCGATTTAGGGGTTTTAAATCGGAATCATGTTTCACTGCCGCATGTAGATGCGGGCAGTTACTTCAGGCTAGTCAATTTCTAAAATGGCGACCGGCCGGGAACATGCAAATCAAGCGCGGGATATTTAAATCCTGGGCTTGATTTGCAATTTTGGTCATCCTCATTAGCCTCCCTAGATCGATCTAGGGGGCTAGTGTAGACATACCCTAGCAGTACAAACATTACTGCTGCTTATGCTGTATAGGGCTAGCCATTGTGACATAGCCTAAGTCCACTTAAAAACACTTTCCGGCTGCTGAACATTTACATAGAAATGTGCAGCTTGGGATCAAAACTGCTCTGCCCCAGAGTTGAGGTTGAGGTTCACTCCCATTGCAGTAGAAAAGTAGGATAATGCACATAGAAGCATTAGATACCTGTAACAGAGGCACAAGGCTGCGTAGCTAATGTTTCTGTGTGCCAGTTCGTCAGGTATTGGACACTTAAGGATAGACGTCTGAAGACATGAAGTCACCTAAAAATACAGATAGGCACAAAAGTACCCAGGCTCCTAACTCCCATAGGAGTCAGTCATCTTTGTGCTTTTGAAAATCCCACTAGGTGCCTATCTGCATCTTTAGAAGTCTAAATGTAACGCCAACAGGCAGAACTGAACCTAGGCTCTCTGGAGCTTAGTGCATGAACCTCTACAGCTTAAAGCTAAAAGCTAGCTGGCTATCAGCTAAGGCTACCGAGCAAACTCATTTTCTCTTTCTGTAAGTGCTATTACATGGGACAGTATATCACACACAGAAAGGTGCGTGGGTTACATAAATACTTACAAA
This sequence comes from Pelodiscus sinensis, assembly GCF_052426305.1. NCBI lineage: Eukaryota > Metazoa > Chordata > Testudines > Trionychidae > Pelodiscus > Pelodiscus sinensis. Next base: position 23,966,866 of record NC_143052.1, on the reverse strand, counting down.
AACTGGCCTTTAAGTACTCAACAACTTATTTTCTCATTTTTGTGAATACATGCAAGATACTACTACTAGTGTAGTTTTTATTTGATGAAGTAGCATTTAACAATCAGTCAATTTCAAACACTTAAACAGAATAAGTCTTTTGTATTAACAGAAACTTCCGACAATCTTCAGAAACATTTCTGAAAGGAATATAGATAGTAGTTTCTTACAGTAATTATCTTTAATATCTCTTGAAAACACCATATATTAATAGCAAATTGCGTCTCTTTCCAGCTATGTAATTTGCACATTAGTGTGAAATGCCTTCAGAAAGAGGTATTTACCATTATACAGTTCAAGTTAGTAGAAAGATGGAGCACATTTGGATTTCTGCATTCAAGAAGGCACACAATGAAAAAGTTCAGGCAAGGAGAATATATGACAGACAGAGGTCCAATATCTCACTGTAATTCTCCTGCCTTTTTGATATTTTTTTGTTCTAAATGTCATCCTTTTACTTGAATCTCTGGCAGGGCTGTTGATGTGTAACATTTTTCAGATAGCTTTATACTGACTTCAAGCAGTTTAGTAAAGATGTGTGTGGGTACAAGTGACAGGAATATAAGGCAAAGAATTGCAATAATGTAGTCCCTCTTCTGTTGGTGGTAACTCAGACTTACTGCAGACAGTTTACTACCTTACAGTGTTTCTAGTTCATTAAATCCAAAGTAGGTGTATTTTGATTGCAAAGTGTGAAAGTGGAAGAAGAGGTTCTGAGAAAAATAGAACTGAATCATATAGTTTGGGAGGAGGGTGAAATTTCAAAATATAAACCCCAAGTTTGGTGGGTTAGGCTAAAATAGAAATCTGCGAAGTGGGGGGCAGCAGAAACCTTGGAAGAGAGGATGCGAATAAGAAAGTGAAAAAACAGAACTTGAGGTCTGACTGTTGCCTGCTTTTGGGAATGTGGGGGTATTAGCAAACAGGTAAAAATTGTAGTTATTGTGGGAAATAAAGAGGAAAGATATAAGAATAGTAAAGAAAGTAAAAACAATTTGAACAATTTGAACAATTTGAAAGTTTGCAGATGATACCAAACTGTTTAGGATAGTCAAGACAGAAGCAGACTGTGAGGGACTCCAAGAAGATCTCACCAAACTGAGTGATTGGGCAAAAAATGGCAAATGAAATTTAATGTGGATAAGTGTAAAGTAATGCACATCGGGAAAAATAACTCCAACTATACGTACAGTATGATGGGGGCTAATTTGGCTACGACAAATCAGGAAAGAGATCTTGGAGTTATCGTGGACAGTTCTCTGAAAACTTCCACACAGAGTGCAGCGGCGGTCAAAAAGGCCAATAGGATCCTAGGAATTATTAGAAAAGGGATAGAAAATAAGACCCAGAATATCTTACTGCCCCTGTATAAAACTATTGTACGCCCACATCTTGAATACTGTGTACAGATGTGGTCTCCTCACCTCAAAAAAGATATTTTGGCCTTGGAAAGGGTTCAGAAAAGGGCAACTAAAATGATTAGGGGTTTGGAACGGGTCCCATATGAGGAGAGGTTAAAGCGACTGGGACTTTTCAGTTTAGAAATGAGGAGACTGAGGGGGGATATGATAGAGGTCTATAAAATCATGAGTGGTGTGGAGAGGGCTGATAAAGAAAAGTTATTTATTAGTTCCCATAATAGAAGAACTAGAGGATACCAAATGAAATTAATAGGTAGCAGGTTTAAAACTAATAAAAGAAAGTTCTTCTTCGCACAGCGTGTAGTCAACCTGTGGAACTCTTTGCCAGAGGAGGCTGTGAAGGCTAGGACTATAATAGAGTTTAAAGAGAAGCTGGATAAATTCATGGAGGTTAGGTCCATAAAAGGCTATTAGCCAGGGGATAAAGTGGTGTCCTAGGCCTCTGTTTGTCAGAGGCTGGAGAGGGATGGCAGGAGACAAATCGCTTGATCATTGTCTTTGGTCCACCCTCTCTGAAGCACACTCTTATTTAAAAATGCACGGTTAGGGATTTACTGAATAGCGGTAGACTTACGCAATTACTTAACAATAAGAATCAATTTAAAATCCTCTGTTGAATTGGGACTTTATAGATCTTTTAATAATTTTGTATGAAAAGCATGAATAGGCATATTTACAAATGATCCAACAGAGCCAATTCATATTGACCTTTACAATACAGTGCAAGGTTCATCTCTTCTCATAAACATTTTGCTTCAGGTGGGGATTGATGAAGTAAGGCTTCAGGGTTTAAGGAATTTTTTATAACAGCTTTTTGGAAAGAGAAAAAAATGAAAAAATGTTGTGTGCACATAAAAACCAAGGCAGGTCACGCTGATCAGCTTTGTTTAAAGTGGGGGAAAATAGGCATAACTGGACACTTCTATTTGCTTGTGCAATTTACAAATAACTATTTTAATTATGTGTTCTCATTCACATATATCCTAAATCAAATACAGGCAGTCCCCGGGTTACGTACAAGATAGGGACTGTAGGTTTGTTCTTAAGTTGAATCTGTATGTAAGTCGGAACTGGCATCCAGATTCAGCCGCTGCTGAAACTGATCAGTTTCAACAGTGGCTGAATCTGGATGCCAGTTCTGACTTACATACAGATTCAACTTAAGAACCCCAGCCATCCCCAAGTCAGCTGCTGCTGAAACTGATCAGCGGCTGATTCCAGGAAGCCCGGGGCAGGGGCTTCCTGTACTCAGCCACTGGTTAGTTTCAGCAGCGGCTGACTTGGGGATGCCTGGGGCAGAACAGCTGGGGTGCTGCTGGGTTGGTCCAGTAGTGCCGCCGCTCCTCGGCGCTACTGGACCAACCCAGCAGCACCCAAGCTGCTCTGCCCCAGGCGTTCTGATTCAGCCGCTGCTGAAACTGACCAGCAGTGGCTGAATCAGGACGCCTGGGGCAGAGCAGCTGGGGTGCTGCCGGGTTGGTCCAGTGGCGCCCAGAGCGGCGCTACAGGACCAACCGGCAGCGCCCCAGCTGCTGTACCACAGGCGTCTGGAGCAAAGCCGCGGAGCACGGGGGCAGCCGGACAGCCCAGACGCGCCGTGGCTGTCCTGCTGCCCTCGGACTCCGCGGCTTTGCTCTGCTTTGCTCCCCGTTCCCCTGGTCTGCAGACCAGAAGGACGGGGAGCAAAGCGGCGGAACACGCGGGCAGCAGACAGCCCAGACGCGCGTCTGGGCTGTCCGCTGCCCGCGTGTTCTGCCGCTTTGCTCTGCAGACCAGAAGGACGGGGAGCAAAGCGGCGGAACACTCGGGCAGCAGACAGCCCAGACGCGCGTCTGGGCTGTCCGCTGCCCGCGTGTTCAGCAGCTTTGCTCCCCGTCCCCCTGGTCTGCAGACCAGAAGGACGGGGAGCAAAGCGGCGGAACACGCGGGCAGCAGACAGCCCAGACGCGTCTGGGCTGTCTGCTGCCCGCGTGCTCCGCCGCTTTGCTTCCTCTCCCTGGTCTGCTGGAGACCAGGGAGAGGGCCCCGTTCGTAACTGCGGATCCGACATAAGTAATGTAGGGGTTGGACTCATATTTAGATGTCTACGTTTGGAAATTTGGAACTATATATAATAAGAATGTTGCAAGGAAGTACCAAGAACTGTGTGTGAATTGCACCTCATAACATATACAGTTGAGCATCAAATGAAAGTATGTGCTTCCTGTTTTTTCTCTTAAGCCTATCGATGTTACCTCACCTAGGCAAACACAGTCACACTCCTATTTAAAAAACGGAAACAAACCAACAAACATTCTCTGTAGATCTATACAAATCCATGCTCTATAGATGAATCATCTGAGCCATCTTGAGAACTTTGTATCTGAAAGCTTTCCTCTAGTTAGATCTAGAGGCAGTGATGTTTATTGTATCAATGATTTACAATAATAAAGTATAGGTATCCTTGTTATCAGATTGCTTTCTCTTCCATTCTAATTCTGCCACATTCATTCCAATGGGAGTGTTATGATGTATGGTCTTGCTTCAAAATGTAGTTAGGTTAGTTTGAGGAAAATTTAAGAAAATATTCTCCCCTGAAATCTAAATCCCCTGAGTATACCTGTGAAAGCTAAAGAACCTGAGATTACTTACAGCTTGGAGAGTTGGCGTTTAAATGAACATTTCACAAAAGCCTCAAATGTAATAGTAACTATTCTGTAATGACATTTTTTTCATCCAGTGTGATTTACATTTTAAATTGCCTGTTTTTATCTATAACTTAATAATCAAGAAATGGTGTTTACAGTTCTTTAGGAAGATGGTGTTAAAAACAGGGTTTTTGTTGTCTTTTTATCTTTCTTTCACTAAAGCAAATGGAGTCTCTTTTATGCCATAAACCAAACTGACTCATAAACAAAGAGGCAATTTAACAGCGTCCCCACAGCATGGCATCCAGGCTTAACCCTGTAAAGTCTGAACAATACGAGGAACCAAATCATCAAAGAGGCCATATTTCATTTAGAACCTTGTAAATAATCGTGTATCTCAGAGGCTGAGGAATTCTGTGTTCTAACACATTATTCAAAACTAAACCTTACATTTTGCATATATTTATTGTGTTCTTTTTATCTAGTCTGTACTTCTGATTACTCTGCTGAATGTAACAGACTGGTGCAAGTGAAAGATGGTGATTGCTACAGTTGTACTGTAGAAAAGAAGCTGCACCATCAAAGGAATTTATGGGCAGGCTTTGCTTTATAAATGGTAGAGTTATGTGAATTTACGTTATTTCTTGTGAAATATATGTTTATTTTCAGCTGAATTCATTCCAGTAGTTCTGGTCACTACAGTAACTTAGAGTTTTAGTTAAAAAAATAACAAATAAATCATACAGCTTTTCTTGCACAGAGTTAAAAAAAAGTTTCATATTATACAGTGAACTAAATCAAAGAATGCAAAAATGTGCAAATAATTACATATGTGCATGAGCAACAGCTCAGAAGCATGTTTGAGCTGTCCCCCGGGAAAACTAGTATGTGCCCTGTCTGTTTGGGAGAAGTTACTATGTTTATTATTTTTTCTCGAATAAGCATATTTTGCCCTTTTCAGCAAAGATCACTTGTGTTTCAAGAATTTCTGCTCTTTTCAGTCTTGCATACTCTTGAGGCTATCGAGAGTGTTAGTCATATTATTAGCACATGTAGAAGTGCAAGAATACACTTTGGTGAGTTTATACATTTGGTGAGTTTATACATTTTATCAAAACATCATCACAAAATTGTCTCTAAATTAAGAATCTTCGAAGGATGCTAAACCATCCTAACAGCCATACTATACTAATACTAAAAAGTGAAGTTTTATTATATTGCTTGGAAAGCCCTCTTAAAGCAAAGCATTTCTTTTCTCAGTGGTGCTGTCATTTGGGGATATAGTGATTTTTCCTCTGTTTCTTGTGAGCTGCACAGGCAGCCAAAAAAGCTAACATGATGTTAGGAACCAACAGGAAAGGGATAGATAATAAAACAAAAGATGTAGTGCCACTATATAAATCCACAGTACACTTTCACGTTTAATACCACATGTACCTATGGGCATCCTATCTGACAAAAGATATGTTAGAATATTAAAGGTGCAGAGGAGGGCAAAGAAAATGATTAGGGTTATGGGATAGCTTCCATATGAGGAGAGATGAAAAACACTGGCACCGTTCAGTTGGGAAAAGAGTTGATTAAATGGGGATATGATAACAGCCTATAAAATCAGGAATGATGTGAAAAAAGCAAATAGGAAAATACACATAACACAAAAAACTAGACGTTATATGAAATTAATAGGGAGTATGTTTAAAACAAACATAAGGAAGTATTTCTTCACACAACACAAAGTTGAACTCTGGAATTTGTTGTTATATAATCTTGTAACGATTCAACATATTATTAGATTGTGCTTGAACAAAAAAGCTCACATTTCCTGTTGGGAAGAATTTCAAACAGGTCTATATGAGGAACTCGCCACGTTGGAAAAATTAGCCTTAATGTACCTATCCAGAGAGCCAACTCATGGTCTCTGCTGAAAGACCTGCACAAGTGGCCTGCCATATTATTCTGAATACTTGTAAAGTGGACCTTTGAGATGAATCATGATGGCTATACAAAACTGCCAAACCTGTATCATCTGACAGAGATGATTCAATCTGTGACTTACTGTCTGTTCATATACAGCAATGCTGCCTTGTTGGCCATAAGAACAAGTAGAATCTTTCCCCTTATGTGGGGAACGAAAGCCCAATAGGCCAGTCAAGGAATCAGCAATCTTTGGCATGTGGCCCATCAGAACATGGCATGACCCAATGGATCTCCCAGCCAATGCCAGCTGCGGAAAGCAGTGGATAGCATGTCCCTGTGGTCACTTTGCCTATAGGTTTCCCCTCAGGTCCCATTGGCTGGGAACGCTGAACCAGGAGCTTCAGAGGGCCGGGCCCATGGAAAGTAAATAAATACAAAATGTCTCTCAGCCTACCAGGTCTCAGATGATCCTGAGCACTCTTCCTTCCAGATAATTCAGATGTAAGGCACAGGAAGATGGGCCATGTAATGGACATGTGCCACACATCTCAAAGCACAATAGTTACGATGAAAAGCTAATAAGCATTTTTTCTTCTTTAAGTAATTGCACATGAGGTGTGTGAGAGGGCACCTGCCCTGCACTGGTCCTTTACGGGCAAAACTCAGGCCCAGAGCAGGGGCTGAAAGCAAAGACTTAGCTGAGGCCGTTAGGGCTAATGAGTGCCCAGCTGAGGGCTATATAAAGATGAACAGTTTGCTTCAGAGGGGGGAGAGCAGTGAAGAGCTGCCAGCAGAGGAAGCAGGAGGCTCCCAGGAGGGAGAACAGTATTGGGGTGGCCAGGAAGGGCTAGCAGAGTGCCAGCTATGGGGCTCCCTGGCTGTAGGGCTTGGGGCAAGGCACGGGGCTTGGAGGGTGGTAGCAATGCAGCCCAGGTAAGCGGGACAGCAGAGTTACACCCAGTGCCAGTGATGAGCAGCCCGTACAGACTGCAGCTTGCCCTGAGATGGGCTAGATGAAGACAGTCGGTGGGTAACTGAGGCACGGTGGGGAATACGCACTCTAACAAGGTGCAATTTTCGTGACTCTCAGTGTTGGTGTCTTTCAAGCAGTAATAAGGAAGTAGGATCAGAGTTTATGTACATATAAACCGTGTCGTAGCTTGACCAAACTTGGCATCATCCTTAAAGCAGTGGTGCACAACCTTTTTTCAACCACGACCCCATATATTTGTGTTGCGACCCCCAAGATAATCTGAGCAGCATGGTGCGGCGCTTAGATCTCGGCGGCCTAGGGCTGGGCCCAGCTATTGGTGGTCCCGCGGTGTGGCGCTTAGATCTGACAGGCTGGGGGATGGGCCCGGCTATTGGTGGCCCCCCAGGAAGACATCTGCGACCCCCGGGTTGCATACCACTGCTCTAGAGTACTGGGTGATGGCATAATGGGAGGAAAAAGTATGAACCAACGACCAGGTTCCTTCTTTACAAATATCCTGGCAAAGGACCTGATTGAGGAATGACCTCTGAGATTGCCTGTGATCTTGTGGAGTTAGCAGTCAGCATGTCTGTCAGAGAAATGCCTGCCAGATCATAACAAACACTGATACAGGAAGTTATCCAAGACGGAGTTCTTTCAAAAGAGACAGAAAGGCCTTTCATTCGTGCATGTCCATAAACAGGTAGGTATATCACCACAACAATTTGGTTCAGTCCGTGTAAAATGCCAGTGCTCTTATAATGTTTAATGTGTGTAACAGTAGAATGTTCCTATTTGCATACAGTTTTAGTTAAAATACAGATATCTCAACTGGCTGATATGAAGTTTGGTGCTACTTTAGAGAAAAATGTCAAATGAGGATGTACGAATACCTTATCTTTAAAGAAGACTGCATACATTGATTCAGATTCAGGTGTCTGCACAGTTCATTGACCCTTCTAGCAGAAGTGAGAGCTTACAGGAAAACCACCTTCCACAAAAGGTATAGTAAATACAACACTAGTAATGGTTCATGGTCCCATAAATTGCAACAAGGCCAAGATCAGGTTCATGGGGAATAGGTTCCTTGATTTGTGGATACAAATTTTCAAGGCCCTAGAGGAATATGATTGCCATATCATTAGGAAATACTGAATGGTTATCCATGTAAGACTGAAAGCAAATATTGCTGTCTTTATAGAAAAACCTTTATAGGTGAACCTTTATAGAAGAAATTGTTAATCCTTGTTGAGTTGCTATAACTGCAATAGATAGTTTAGTATGAGTTGAATTGAAGACTGGATTGGTGAGATTCTGGTTTGACAGCTCCAGACAGAACCACTTCAATTTTGACAGGCAGGCAGTCCTGGTTTAGGGCTTTCTATTGCTTAGTAAGACATCATAGACTCGCTCCTAGCAAGCCTACTCCATGAGATTTAGCTGTGTATCTTACAGGCTGTGAAATGGAGGGTCTGCAGGTTCAGACAGACAGACAAGTGTAATCTTGGGAGATTAAATCGAGGTGCAACTGGACTGAAACTGGAGTTGCCAATAACAGGTCCAGTACAGTAGAAAACCAATGCTGGTGGAGCCAGAATGGAAGTGTTAATATAATCAGGGTTTCAGCTGACTCAATCTTTAATAGCATTCTGAGTAGGAGTGGAATTGGAGGGAAAAGTGTATTGAATCTTTTCTGTCCAGTGGAGCAGGAAAACATCTGTGAGGGGCGTGGACTGAGGGAGCAGTATTGATGACATTTTCTGATAGTCTTGTTTGCAAATAGATCTATCTAGGGCAGTGGTCACCAACCAGTAGACTGGGATCTACCAGTAGATCTTGGAGCCTCTGACAGGTGATCCTGACTGGTTTGGCCAGGAAGCTCTCAAGCTCTGGTACATCAGTTGCCCCTCCACCCACTATCATGCTGCTCCTGCCCTCTGCTTTGTAGCTGCCCCTGAAAGCCTTCGGCTTGCTGTGCAGGGTGTGGGAGGGAGAAGAGGCAGGGCTCTGATGACAGAGTGTCCTTCCTACCCCTACTTCTGTACCCTATCTCCACACATAGAAAAGGGGAAGGAGGGAGCTTAGTAACTGTCTTAGAACTGTTAGTTCTCTGTCACTCTAACACACTGTGTGTGGGTCAGTCATTCTCACAAACATACACTGTCCTTCACTCTCATCTCCCAACCCAGGACATCTGTGAGAGGGATTGTTACTTTTTTACTGCTTGCAAAGTGGGTTATTTTTGGTTTAGGACTGGTCTGTGCCTTTCATAATTTTCATTTCTCTCTTACACTTAAATGTAATTCTTTGAGGAGTGAGTTCTAAAATGCTTAACCTGTTGTGGCTAGAGTAATTATCCCTGTGGTCATTGCTGCTCCTGAAAGTGGCTGGCATATCCATGCAGCCCCTGAAAAAGGTGGAGCAGGGGATCTCCACATTCCATCCTTGCCTGTAGACACCACTCCTGCAACTCCCATTGATCAGTAACAGGGAACTGTGGCCAACAAAAGCTATAGGCTCAGTGCCTGCACGTGAGGGGCAGCACATGGCACCATAGAGCCATTGCTGTCCATGCCAACTGCTTTTAGGAGTGGTGCAGGTCTTGCCTTAACTCCACTGCTCCACTACCTGGAAGCCATCTCAGTTAAACAGTGCTCTGCCATAGCCTGCTTCCTGAACCCTGGTCCCAGCCCTGCACCTCCTCCTACACCCAACCTCCTGCCTAGATGTGAGTTCCCCTGCACCCAAACTCGTTTCCAGAACTTGCACCCTGAAACCCATCCTGGATTCCACTCCTCTGCCCTGGAATAAACCTGGAGCCCCTTCCACACGCTGGAACCCTTGGCGTAAGACCAGAGCCTGCACCCCAACCCCCTACCCAGGCTGGTGCAAGTGAGTGAGGATGGGGGAGGAAGGGAGATGGAGTGAGCAGGGTGAGGCCTCAGAGAAGGGCCAGAAAGGAAGTGGGGGAAGGGTATTTGGGTTTGAGGTAGATCTTGAATTGCACTTAAATCAAAAAAGTGATCTTGTGATTAAAAAGATTGGAGACACTGATCGAGGGAGATCACCACTGTTGGAAAATGCATCTGGCTACATCTGAGCAGAGACACCACTTGTAGGGACTTGAAAATGACCTTCTCAGGCAATCTGTTAACTCCTGCGCATTGCTAGAAGTTAAAAGATGTTGAGGCTGATTGAATTCAACATTCCTACTTCTTGGTAAGAGAGTAATGAGTAATATTTACTCTGAATATCGAGGTAAAACATTTCTATGGTGTTCTCTGCATGAACAAGTATGTTTCCCACCTAGACATGACATAGGAAGGCCTAGAAAGCAAGACAAACTATCATGAACTCTCTGAAATTCATGTGAAGAATGAGATCCCTTGAAAACCATAGGTCCTGAGTTTGGAAGGGTGAGCTCCCCACCCAAAAGCCAATGCATCTGAGACCAGAGTCATCAAAGAGTAAGGGTGGAGGACATAAATATTTGCACAAACATTGAGAGGTTTTAGTAAAATTAGAAGCCAAAACGGTACTGTGAGCACAGTGTTAGGATGATGGAGACTTTGGCAGTAAAATAACACCAGCCACATCTGGAGGGGCAAGTGCAGATTTGCATGTTGTTCTACATAAGTGCATAAGGCCAGGAGCCTCATACAGCTTGGGTTATTGTGACTGGATGAATCTTGAAGTCTGTTATGAGAGATTGAATAGCCTGGAATCTTGACTCTTGAACACACTGGCTTAGGTTAAGTTCAATACTATCCCTATAAACTCTATCTTCTGCACCAGGCAAAAGCTTTTGTATGCTAATCAGTAGGCCTAGTGTTTTCAAGTTTGACTTATGAGTTTTGCACTGGTGTAATGAACAGGAGGAGTGAGTGCTGACCAGCACCCGGTGTTTAAGGGGTTAAACTCAGATAGCTAGCAAAGGTGTTGTAAGAACCAATCGAGATATAGCAATGAAATCTGAATTGGATATAGATTCCTTGACTGCTTTCTTTGTGTGGGAGAGAGAACACAAGAGTTGAGAGTCACCACCCAGTAGATTGGGATCTACGGGTAGATCTTAAAGCCTCTGACAGGTGATCCTGACAGGTTTGGCCAAGAGGCTATCAAGAGCCTGCACTTCAGCTGCCCCTTCACCTCACTGCTGTGCATCTCCTGCCTCTTGCCTTAGAGCTGCCCCTCCCCCTGGGAGGTTCCTGCTTTCTGTCCAGGGCAGGGGAGGCAAAGGAGGGATGCTGACATGAGGTTTACTGGGGCGTTGACAAGGGCTTCCCTTATCAACCGCGGAGCGTCCAGACTACCGCGCTGTGCCGCCAAACAGCTGATTGGCACAGCGCGGCAGCCATTTTGATGTAAATGAACTAGCAATTATTTAAATCACTGCTTCATTTCCCTATGTCTAGAAACCTCATCTACATGGCTCCGTTGACGGAGCCATGTAGTCTAGACATACCCTCAGAATCCTAGGCATTCCCCAGTGTCAGGTGTCAGCGTCTGAAAGAAGTGGGAACTGACATTCTTCTGAATCAGAAAAAAATATTAACAAATGAGACTTATGTTAAATTACCACATTACTATATACAAGAGAAAAAAATGCAAATCCCCTGAAAGGAAGACCATTTGCAGAAGCAAGCCACCATGTACTGACAATCAATCATGTGTGGTAGGAGGAAATGAACAAGGGTTGGGGTGGCTCTGCCCTGGATACCATCTTGCAGAGAGAACATGTGGTGCCTTGACAGATACCATTAAGGAAAAAAATCTCTAACTCTGGTGCACTGAAGTGGATGGACATCTTCAATCACTTACCTTTCCCACCAGAAAACATAATACAAGCAATGGCAATTCAATCTTCCTTCCAGTCTTTCCTCTCTAATGTGCATTGCCCAGAAAGAATTGTGACCAAGAACCTTAAGAACTGGCAGCATGCTCAATTCTGTACCATCAACTCTTGTGAGGACTTACAATCTCTCTGAACCTAACGCACTGATGTCATAATATACATCTATAAAGACTGTCATGAGAGGTATCAAATTCAACTCATCTGATGAAGTTGGCTTTACTCATAAAAGCTCATGATCCTATATATTTGTTAGTCTCTAAGGTGTCACAGGACTGCTCATTTTTAAAGTTACAGACTAACACGGCTACTCTTCTGAGACTATATATCAGATTGGTCCTCATAAGCATTGTGAGATGTATGTATGGTTAGTATAGAAGGAATTTTGTATAACAACTAAAAATAAGTTTTAAACTATGTAACCAGGAAGAGTTCACAAACAGTTTTTTTCCCAGAAAGTAGATAAGATGTATAACTCTCTGTCACATGCAAATTAAGCCAACACAATAGAAGTCCCATTTGCATGTGAAGTCAACAGGAAAAACATGTTGTAGAGAGGGATGTGAAATCAACAGGGGAGAACACTGGAGAACATTCAATGGGAGAGGAGAATCCTATATGGGAGTGTACTTCAAAAGGGGCATTTCAAAAGTTTACTGGACTATAAGAGGAAGGGAAAAGGACCTCTTTTTTATCCTTTCACTGAGGATGCAAAAAAGACAGTGCTTTGTCCATTCATGAAAGTTGGATCCTAGCCATGTGGGCTAGTGATTCTAGGAGGCTGTTTAGGTGAGAAATTGCTTTACACAAGAACTTTAGCCTGCTAAAGTTCAGATAGAGTCTAAAAAGTGAGTTATATCTTTTGTTATACATGTAACCTGTTGCTCTTGTTATCCTTGCTCACTTTCTCTTAAATCTTAACCTAGTAAATAAACTATATAACCAGTAAATTCCAGTGTTGTGTTGTCCTAAGGGATCTGATCTGAGTTGCACCAGTTAAGCTGTTTATACCCTGTCTCTTTCAGAGACAGCTTACTTGATCATTTCTGTGAGTATCCAGAGAAAGGGGATAGATATAAGTGTGCCATTTTGAGAGGGCAGGGGACTGCTACAGACATGTGTACCAGGACGCTGCTTGGTCTTCTTCCCTTCCCTCATGATCAGGGAGCAAGAGGAAAGTACACATCTTGCCTACATAGCTATCCCCCCTCAGGCTGGTGAGGGGGAGCCCAAAGGAATAAATGACATAAGTTGTACACTTTACACTTGCATCTTGATCATGAGGGGAAGAGGAAGAAGAACAAGCTGCATCCCTATATGCACAGCTGTAGTGCCTCTACCCTCCTGAAATGGTGCCATAGGCTAAATACTTCAGAAGGGATGCTGGCAGACAGGCTTGAGGGTTGGTGTGTGTGTGTGTGTCACTAGATGCACAGAGAGGGTGGAGTTTGGGGAAATGTGGAAGTAAGTGCTTTGTCTGTGGCCAAAAACTGTTGGTTTTAGCGAGCTGAGGTACAGAAGGCATCAGGGAAAATTACTTCATGTGAAGGGCGGGTAAGGTACCTCAGAATGTTAAGTATCCCTGGGGAGCATCATACGACAACACTAGGAGGTAAAAAAATAGCTGTATCTTTATATTAATTCAATTTCTTATCCTAATATGGCTGCCATTTAGGGCACGTCTAGACTACATCCCTCTGTTGAAAGAGGGATGTAAATGAGCCTGATCAAAAGTGCAAATGAAGTGTGGATTTAAATATCCTGTGCTTCATTTGCATATTTATGTCCGATTGCTGTTTCGAAAAAGGGTATTTTGAAAGTGAAATGGCAGTCTACACATGGTTCTTTAGAAAATAAAACCCTTTTTCGAAAGCACCCATGTTCCTGAAAAAATGAGGCGTGCGGGTTCTTTCGAAAAAGGGGAAAAAGGGGGTTTTTTTTTCTGAAAGAACCACGTCTAGACTGAAGTTTCACTTTCAAAATACCCTTTTTTGAAACAGTGATCGGACGCAAATATGCAAATGAAGTGCAGGATATTTGAATCTGCACTTCATTTTCACTTTCGATCGGGCTTATTTACATTCCTCTGTTGACAGTGGGATGTAGTCTAGATATAGCCAAAGTGACAGACACAATAGCTGTTTAAAGACTATCAGTTCATTTTTCAATGGTCACTGAACAGTGATCAGAAACTTTTGATTACTATGTGGATTTGATCCACTGACTTAGAGATTTTCCAGATCTCATTATCCATTTCTGAGTCATTTAGGTGTCTTATTTTTAAATATTATTTGATTTGCATACTTCAGTTTTATCTGTAAGTTTATATTCTATCTTTTAATTAAAATTTAATTTTTTTAAAGAACAAAAAGTAAGAATCTAGCCCTTACACTACAGCTTATATGAGCATGAAAGGCTGACCATCCATGGAAACCAAAGCTTTTGACTGAGATGAGCTTTTCTTAAATACAGATCAGTGTTTTTCATCTTTGACTACTGCATTATATAACATCCCAGTACAAAACAATTTCCCCATACACAGTTAGACATACTCTTTTCAATAGAAAGAGAAAAAAATATGCAAGACTCACTCAATAAAGTAGACTTCCCCTTTTTCTGTATAAGCCATTTCCCAATTATCAGGCAATGGGCCCAATTCATCATTCTCTTCAGGTTTTGTTTGCTTTGTTACATCCATATTCTCCTTTGCTTCTTCAGGCTGACTGTATACTGGTGCAGGATAAGGCTGGGAAGAAATCTCACCTGAGGCACCTGTACTCTTCTCTTCATGTTCACTTGATTCTACAAGAGGAGAAAAAAGACTTTCTTATCCCTGTGTTTGGAATTCATTGACATAACATGGAGGATTTCAGTGTGAAAGTCTGTAACATTCTGGAAACTTCAAGTCTTGAGACAAAAACAAAGGTTTTATTGGGTTTCCCACCAACAATTTACCTAGATTACAAAGCAACAAAAACAGCATAAAAACAAGAAAATAAAGAATCAGGTATATAAGGCCAAAGAAGCTTTTCATTGCAGGGGTTCTGTGGAATATTAAGTGTATTTGCATATTTTTGGTTCTCCTCCTTAAGGGTTTTTCCTCTTTCTCTCCCCTGGATTCTCTCAAATCAACTGGTAACACTGATGGGAAGGCAGACTTTTATCCACGGGCACCATTTAAGGAGGATAAGTGGGGGCAGCAGCTGTGCGCTCTAGGACACAACTTGCTTTTCATCCTGTTTCCTGGATGCTAAGGGAATGAGGGGAAAGTGCTTGCATTCCGTGCAGGCCTCTCACACCTGGCTGGTGAGCTCCCTTCCTGGCTGCTGCCCCCCATACCTTCCCAAAATGATGCCCTTGCTTTTATCCAGTAATACTAGTTGTCATGGGTCCACAGGATCAATGCTACACCCTCAGCATTTGGAAATGTCCCTTGAAGTAATCTCTTTGATGTGCCAGATCACAAGGGATCTCACTTGGTCTTTACATAGCCTCACCCACGCCTGAGATTGAACCTTTGGGCTTTAGCACTCCTGGTGGAGAGTGGTCCACTCTTCAGGGACTAATACACGTCACCAAGTATTTGTAAGAACACTCAAGTTGTGGTTTCAAAACAGTAGGGTTTATTAGTCACCTGGAACACACCATAAGAAGTCCTTAGGTTAAATCCTGGCCAGTTCTCATCCACTGACAGCCCCAGTCAAACTGCAATAAAATCCATTTTCTGGCTCAATTTTTCTCTGAGTTTGGCCTATTTAGTCAGTCTCCATGTGAGTGAGCATGACCTTCTTCCAGAGTTCACTCTTATTTTCTCTCTTTGCACCTCTCAGTCTTTAATTTTCAAAATGGGATCTCATTCAGCTTCCTTGCTGAGATGCGGAGAAGTCCATGAGTGAGTGTATTGCATTGTCTCTCTGACCCTCTTCTTGATATGGGTTGGTCTCAAACAGTTCTTAATAGCACTTCATTCCACCTCAACCAGGAGGTGACACACATGTCTATATCCCTTTTCTTTTCTGCTCTGAGTGCAAATTTAATCCTTTCTCCCCCACTTGGTAGCCATTGTAGTCTAACCTACAGATTATGCATTAATTATATTAATTACTTAAGAATTCCCACTTTGGAGGACTAATGAGTTCTTGTCCCAGCATTATTTAATTATGCAGTTGGGAATCCTGATGTGCAACTCGCACACTATAGGAACTCTTCTATATTTAGTTTATAAATAGTTTACTATAACTTTTATCACAGTCTCAAACACTCCAACTCAGTAAGGTAAATAGAGATACTACAAAATGTACATCCGGACATCCACAGTCTCACATCATTCCTTGCCCAACAACCAGAAATGTTAGCCATCATCTTCTTCACCACCACTTTCACCCTTATCCTCAGTGGCCATCATTCTGAGACCTCCAAAGGGCTACATTTTTCTCTCTCCTACTGCCTGTAGGCTGGGATAAAATTTTTATATGTTACGCTGACACCACCATGCCTGAAAAATATTGTATACGGGGCTCTGCCCTTTTCCTTATTTGCATTTCCTCATTTAAGTAATGTTGTGGTGTCCTTTTCCCATAGGTTAGCATATCAATCATCTCAATTTATTATCATGTACATCAATTTGTTGTCATAGCCATCTTTTGGATCTGTGGATGGTAGCTCATGATCCTGTTATTATCATGTGCACCAATTTGTTGCCATGACATTTTGTCATTGGACTCATGTTCCTGTGGTCAGAAATTACTCTTAAATGTTCTATTTTTAGCTCTCAAATTTTAAGGTTTTCATTGGGCTGTTTATCTGCACCAAAGTTCACGGGCCTTAAGCCTTATGCTAGCTGAGAGAGCTAATTGCTTACAGGATAGAGGCAGAAAATAATGAAGGCAAGCTAGCTCTATGGACTACAGCATACAATATATGGGGGGAAATGCACACAAGCATCATAATTGAACTACATAAAATTCCCACTTTGTCACACTAGCATCATAAAATGCCTAGTTCTAAAAGTTATATGCCCATAATGCAGACAACCTACTGTTTTACTAGAATAAACAGAAAGCAAATTCTTTTTAATTTCAGAAAAATTATTCTATATCAGGATGGGGAACCTCAGGCCCGGTGACTTTTGGCCCCCACCAGCATTGGGGAACCTGCACCAGTGGTACAGTCTCCCCACCGCCCTACCAAGGGGCTGGAGCACACAAAATCTACTAGGCTGCCCCCCCTCCCCCCAAGCTCTGATGTGTGAGGGGATGTGGGGAGTATCTTTTTCCTTCTCAGTCAGGGGCCATGTCAGAGAGGGGTTTTTTGTTTTGTTTTTTTTTGCTTCTCACTTGTGTGTGGTCTCCAACTGATTTTTCTGTGGGTCCGCGATCCTCAACTCAAAAAAGGTTTCCCACCCCTGTTCTATATTATATGTGAAACAAGGTAGGTGAGGTCATGTCTTTTGTTGAACCAAATATGGTTAGTGGAAAGTTTCAAACTGAATAGAACTCTTTTTTCAGTCTAGAAAAGGAAGCAGAGAGCCATAGCTAAACAGAAGTTCGAATAGATGGTTAAGTAGAAGAGGATTCAAATATTGGAGGTGGTCACTTAAAATGAAGTGGGCTATTGGGGGTTAGATTATTATGCATCTACAGGCAATTAAGAGTAAAATGCAGTATGGTATGCTACAAATTATTATAATGAGCCATAAAACCAGTGCCCCTGTTTTCACATTTTGGTTCAAGGCAGTCAGGCCTGGTTGTAGAAGTGGTAGTCAAAGCCAGACATAAGGTTGGACCCCTGAGGAGAGGACTGAAACCAAGGTCCAGAGACAGGTCCTGGGTCAGAACTGAGGTTAGAATCCATATAGGGTTGCCAGGTGTCCGGTATTGAGGCTAGCCCTTCCCAGCTTTCCCTGGCGGCCACTCTGGGCACCACCAGGGAAACTCTTCTGCCCCCCTCCCGGCCCTGGAGCCCTTAAAGGGGCACGGGCTGGCTACGGTGCCCGTACCAGGTGCAAGCCTGCCAGCACCCAGCCAGCAGACCCTGCACCTGGCACGGCTTGAGCCAGCCACCCGCTGTCACCCAGCCCTCCCCCTCTTCCCGGGACCAGGCTGGCGGCTCCAAGGAGCCTGCCCAGGTCTGCAAGAGGTGGGCGCCCGCCTGGTCTAGTGCGGACATCGTGGACCTCATCCATGACCTCTGCACTAGGCACAGGAAAGTGGCCGTCTAGGGCAGGAGAGCTGCCGGCCTGGCCACCCAGGAGCAGGTGTGCATGAAAATTAGGGTGGTCCAGTGAGACCCCCGACCCTGAGCCCTGAGCTTACAATGGCCGTACTGGGTCAGACCAAAGGTCCATCTAGCCCAGTAGCCTCTCTGTCAACAGCGTCCAACAGTAGGTACCCTGCAGGGGATGGACCGAAGACAATGACCAAGCCATTTGTCTCGTTCCATCCATCTCCAGCCTTCCACAAACAGAGGACAGGGACACCATTTCTACCCCCTGGCTAATAGCACTCCATGGACCCAACCTCCATGACTTTATCTCACTTCTCGTTAAACTCTGTTCTAGTTCTAGCCTTCACAGCCTCCTGCAGCAAGGAGTTCCACAGGTTGACCATTTGCTTTGTGAAGAAGAACTTTCTGTTGTTAGTTTGAAGCCTGCTACCCATTCATTTCATTTGGTGTCCTCTAGTCCTTCTATTATGGGAACTAATGAAGGACTTTTCTTTATGCACCCTCTCCATACCACTCATGCTTTTATAGACCTCTATCATATCCCCCCTCAGTCTCCTCTTTTCTAAGCTGAAAAGTCCCAGTCTCTTTAGCCTCTCTTCATATGGGACCTGTTCCAAACCCCTCATCATTTTCATTGCCCTCCCCTCTCCCATCCTCTCTCTTCCCCTCTCCCACCTTCTTTTCCCAGTCTCCCCGCGTTTTGTTCAATAAAGAGAGTTTCTATTTTTGACCACACGTGTCCTTTATTTGGTATATCAGGAAGGGGGGCTAGGGAGGGGTAAGTGGAAGGAGGTGAGGGAGGAATGGGGTACGAGCCCCCGATGGGGAGGACTGGGCTGGCTCTGAAGGCTCCTCGGGGTGGAAACTCTCCTGAAGCCCCTTGATTAACCCCCCCCCTCCGGATGGCAGCCTGCAGCAAGTGCAGCTGGGCTGATGGCCGAGTGCTGTGATGTGCTGAGTGTGGGCACTCAGGGCACTCCAAGCCAGGACTGCTTTGCATGCGGGGAACCCATGAGAACTGTCTGTCCGGGGTGGGAGTCGGGTCCCTTTCAGCACAGCCCTCGGCTAGCCTGAGGCTGCAGCTCCACACTCTGAGTCCTAATCTGATGCCCTACCGGCACTGCTTCCGGCCAGCCTTAACCTCGGTTCAGGGTCCACTCAATGTGGACATGCTAGTTCGAACTAGCAAAACGCTAATTCGAACTAGTTTTTAAGTCTAGATGCGCTAATTCGAATTAGTTAATTCGAACTAAGGTAAATCGAATTAGTGCTGTAGTGTAGACATACCCTCTGAGAGTCTGGGGATCAGGAAGCAGGTGCAGAGCTGGAGAGAGTACGTAATCGGTGTTCCCTCTAAAAAACTGTGGGGCACCACAATTTCACAGGTGATTAAATTGGCCCCGCCCAGTCAGTCAGCTCCATGCTTCTGACTGGGTGGGGCTGATGAATCACCTGTGAAGCTGTGCTGCTGTACAGTTTAGAGGGAACACTATCAGTAATGTGAGGAAGCCTTACATAGTGAGGCCCCAAATAAGAAACTGTTAACAATAGCAGGCAGACACATTCTTATTTTGATTCACAGACCATATTCGGTGACTCTCATTATCTTAGGCTCCTATGATACAAACCCAAACTGAGTCTCAAGGATGTCAACTTGCAGCAGTTGCTTCTGTGTTTTATAGAGATCCACTACTTTTCCAAAAGACCTAAAAGTAATGGCTTTCAGGACTCCATTTCACCCAACACTCTAACCTTTGTTGTCATAGATTTTATCTACCACTTTCGTAACAACTTTCAAAATAACTTTTGTAGTATTGCCAACTTCAAGCGATCAAAAAACATAGAATCATAGAATCATAGAATACTAGGACTGGAAGGGACCTCAAGAGGTCATTGAGTCCAGTCCCCTGCCTTCATGGCAGGACCAAATACTGTCTAGACCTTCCCTGGTAGACATTTATCTAACCTACTCTTAAATATCTCTAGAGATGGGGATTCCACAACCTCCCTGGGCAATTTATTCCAGTGTTTGACTACCCTGACAGTTAGGAACTTTTTCCTAATGTCTAACCTAAACTTCCTTTGCTGCAGTTTAAGCCCATTGCTACTTGTTCTATCCTCAGAGGCCAAGATGAACAAGTTTTCTCCCTCCTCATGACACCCTTTTAGATATCTGAAAACTGCTATCATGTCCCCCCTCAATCTTCTCTTTTGCAAACTAAACAAACCCAATTCTTTCAGCCTTCCTTCATAGGTCATGTTCTCTAGACCTTTAATCATTCTTGTTGCTCTTCTCTGGACCCTCTCCAATTTCTCCGCATCTTTCTTGAAATGCAGTACCCATAACTGGACACAATACTCCAACTGTCAGAGGGGTAGCCGTGTTAGTCTGAATCTGCAAAAGCAGCGAGGAGTCCTGTGGCACCTTATAGACTAACCGAAGTCTTGGAGCATAAGCTTTCGTGGGCAAAGACCCACTTCATCAGATGCAATACTCCAAGTGAGGCCTAACCAGCGCAGAGTAGAGCGGAAGAATGACTTCTCGTGTCTTGCTCACAACACGTCTGTTAATGTATCCCAGAATCATGTTTGCTTTTTTTGCCACAGCATCACACTGCTGACTCATATTCAGCTTGTGATCCACAATAACCCATAGATCTCTTTCTGCCATACTCCTTCCTAGACAGTTGCTTCCCATTCTGTATGTGTGAAGTTTCAACATGAGTTGAATCCTCCAAAAACATGAGATTGCCTCAAAAATCATGACATTTTTTGAAAAAGTCCATACTGATTTTTTGGGCTGTCTTTTGACTTTTGAACACTTCCCTCCCTGCAAAGGTCAGAGAATTTGATCTGTGCTTCTGTGAGAACAGCTTCCAGTTACTGTGGGCATGGGGCAGGGAGCAAGCTCTGTCTGCAGCAGCTCTGATTAGTTATTCTGTTCCAGAGACAGACACCGGGGCAGAAAGTCCGGTTTCAAGCAGCATGATGTTAATATAATTATCCTGCATGCCAGCAGGGTCTACACAGGCAAGTTAGTACTCAGCATGCTTGGAAATCACACCTCTGCGGTGTTCATTGATGTGCCATGTAGACAAGCCATTAGTTGCCTTATGCCAGCAGCATTCTAGGTGCTTTGCAGGCCTTTTTGAGACATGGTTGCTGCTCTGAAGAGCTCAAAATCTAAACAGGTAACATACAGAGAGAAACTAGAGCCTGGGGAAAGAGAGCAGAAGTTCAGAAAAGGGATCTAACTTATAGTAGAATTACTTGCAGTTAATTCCTGTTTTGTTTTGTTTGGGGGATTGCAGTTGGGGAGAGAGGCTAGTTTTACCACCTTTCTCCAATGCCAAGTATCTCCTTCATAATTCATCACTCAGCAGTTTCTTCTTTATAAAACTTGGCTGAGCGTGACTAGTTGTTGTATCATGCAAGCAAGGTACTAACAAACTTCAACAGGGCTTTATTTACCAAAAGTGAAACCTCTTTACAAAGCTTCTGCACCCCTCTGTAGCTCTCACTCTGCTCCTGCCTAATCTTCTCCCCGCTCCTCCCTGTTTCCTGTGCTTCCAGACTCCCAACAGCCAGTGCTCCCAGTTCTAATAATTACAAGCAGCATCTAAAACACCACACTAGTACAATGAGTGAAAGCCATTCCATTTGTGGAGATTTAAATAAATATAGTCTATCATTTGGCCCTTGCAAGTTTAAAAGTACTGGAGAAAACCCAGGGTGGTATGTAAGTTACTTCTGAAAGCCTACTGGTATCTCCACTTTCCTACAGTCTCCTTATACTTCCAGTACCTAAAACATTGCCTTGTAAAGCACTTGGAGACACTAAGAAAATGAAAGCTACTCTAAAGCCCATATCTATTGCACTATGTTCTACTGTATTTAAGGAAGATAATGATTATGAATTAAAGAAAAGAAGTAGTGCCACTATCACATATTTAGATTTTCGCTCATTCTATTGCCCTTTGAAGTCTTGAGGAATTTCCCTGTTTACTCCTATTTTCATACTTCTATACAAAAGTCTACATGTCACACTCACTATCTTTCTGGCCACAAGGCTGAGAAATGGTTTGCATTTTGATCTCATCAATGTTCTTTTTAAACATCTGGAGGAGTTATTGATCCCTAGCATTAACAGCCCTTGCCAGCTTAGGAGGTTAGAGATCAGAAAATCCAACTTTGGTTTTCTACATGGTACCGCAAAGCACTGATTTCAGAGAGTTGTATTATTAAGATTGTTGTAACTTGACTCTGAACTGCCAGACCTGTAATCTTAGAATCCAGATCTACCTGGCACACACACATCATCACCAATACTAAAGGCTCTGAAGGCCATTAACAGCCTCAGTTACTCCACAGTCCTTACATTTTGCCCTTAGTTTTTCTATTCCATCTTTTTCCCCCAATAGAAATTATCTCAAGGCTATATATTGCCTTTGGAAATTAATAGTTCTGTTGATAATGTCTGAAACAGAAACCAGATCCCTTTCATAGCGGTGTTGACTGTACACAGCTAAGAGAAAAAAAAGAAATAAGGGCTTACATTAGTCATTAAGAATACATCTGCACAGCAGAGCAAAAGTCGAATTAAGCCACATAACTTCAGCTATGACAGTTACAGTAGCTGAAGTCAAAATAGCTTCACTCGGTTTTTGGTGCTGTCTACACAGCAAGAAGTCGAAGGAAGAACACTCTTCCTTTGGCTTCCCTTACTCCTCGTGAAATGAGGGCTACCATGATACGGAGTAAGAAGTCTTCCAGCTCAACATTATTTCGAAATAAAGGCTTGTCATGTAGACGTGCACAATGTTATTTCGGATTAATGTCAGTTATTCCGAAATAACACTGCAATGTAGACATACCCTAAGTAAGCAGGTATAATTCTGAAGATACAAAGAACAGATTTACTAAGTGAGAAATGACATTTTTAAACAGTCTTCCAAGTAGAGAAGCCCTTAAGGAGTGGTACCGATGTTGTCATATTCTCCTCTCCTTAATACCTTCTTCCCTTAGGCAGACTCTTCAGCTGTGCTTCACCTTTGATCAGAAAAGAGGATAGTATTCCTCCAAGGCGCTGATAATGTAACTCCAAGAACTGACTAGCATAAAGTATTACCAAAAACGCAAGATCCTCAAACCTTTCTACTCACCCATTAAGTATGTTATTTCTACCCACTCCTTCTCTCCACCAACTCAGGGAGCAGAAATTCTACATTTGTGTGTTGCATCTGGGTTTGTTTCACAAGTAATAGAACAGGCTGAGGCAACTATCAATTCTACTGCTACTTTTTTTTTAAATGGCACCAGTGTCAGTGTTGCCAACTCTTGTGATTTTATCACTAGTATTGCACTATATGGTGTTTTTCTTAAAGCCCAGGCTTCAGCAGCCATATGATTAGGTGAGAATCTCAACTGTCATTAAACAAATAAATGAGCAAAAAAGTTTCCCAGACCTCATCACTGCAGAGAAATGCTTGAATATATGAACCCTAAGGAATAAAGAGGGTAGCTCCTCTCTGGCTATAAACGATCATATTCTATTATAGTCAACAACACTATGATTATTTATATAAGCTGGAATCTGCCTCAAAATCAGAAGGCAAATAAAAGATACCCAGTGTATATTTAATTTTAAAAAACTCCTCATAATTTCTAAGCTGACCTCAGTATTTATTGGGACCTGACTGATGAATACATTAGGATGGCTATATTAGGAAACTCATCTCTACAACGCTGAAAATGAGCAATAAAGGTGCCATCACGACATTTTATCAAAGTATTATATGACATTTTAACCAAATCCATTTCAGAGTAGAATCACCCACACTTTTCACAACAGAATGGACATTTCACTCATCATATACTCAGAATTGAAGCATCGTATTGCTATTTAATATTACATATTTTCTTGGATGCAAGCATGTTTCAAATTTTTCTGGTTAGTTATACATCACCTTTCCTGATTCTCCTCCAGGACTAAGGAGCGCTGCCTGGGGCTCCACTGGCAATTTAAAGAGTCTGGATCTATGTCTAGACTACGGGATTTTAATGGGATACCAAAACCCTGCTGCATCCAGGGAACGCGTCTGCTCTTCTGTTTTGTTTTTTGGTTTTTTTTTGCGAGGAAGAAGGGCTCTTCTGAAAGAGGAGGATTTTCTGAAATGTGACCAAATTTCAGAAAAGTCTCTTACAAGAAAAAACTATTGGAAAAAAAGGTACGCAAAT